>NC_053023.1:668109054-668345676 GCF_003073215.2 Triticum urartu
TTTTGGTGGCTACAGAGGCTTGCGGTGGCGGAACTCCAGATCTATTATGTTCCCCGATAGTTTTAGGGTATATGGATATATATATAGGCGGAAGAAATACATCAGGGGAGCCATGAGGGGCCCACGAGGGTGGAGGGCGCGCCCAGGGGGGTGGGCGCGCCCCCTGCCTCGTGTCTCCCTCGTTTCTTTCCTGACGTGCACTCCAAGTCTATCGGGTTGCTTTCTTTCCAAAAATAACTTCTCCAGAAGGTTTCATTCCGTTTCGACTCCGTTTGATATTGCTTTTCTTCGAAACACTGAAACAAGGGAAAAACAGGAACTGGCACTGGGCTCTGGGTTAATAGGTTAGTCCCAAAAATAATATAAAAGTGCATAGTAAAGCCCATTAAACATCCAAGATGGATAATATAATAGCATGAATACTTCATAAATTATAAATACATTGGAGACGTATCATTCATCATCGTTCCCTTTGCGTCTGCCATGGCCAGCGTGAGTTATGGGTCGAGAGATTGCCACCAGGGAGATGCGAGCATGGAAGCGGAAGCACGAGAGATGTCCCGCCTCGCCGCGGACGCAGCAGGCATGTCCCACTGCGCAGCCGTAGTAGCACAGAGGTCCCGCCGCGCCACTGAAGCAGCACGCAGATCCTGCCGCGCCGTTGATGCGGCAGACTGGTCCGGCCGCGCCGCGGAAGCAGAAGAGATGTCCCGCCACGCCGCGAATGCAGCAGAGATGTCCTCCCGTGCCGCGGAAGCTTGGGAAAATGTCTTGCGGGCAGGCAAGGACTCTTACAGGCGCATGCATGCGATCGTCCATAGCCAGATGGATCAGATCTCTGGATGGGCGAGGTTGTAGGACGACATGAAAGCCTCTTTTGAACAGGCTACCGACGTCATTCGGCAACTAAATGAGAGCAATGTGAAGCTCCGGCTGAGCGCGACCCGCTGAGGGCAAAGATCGTCGGAAGTGCAGAGCAGCAGGAGGAGACCACTGCCTTGTTGAAGAGGATCGGCATCATTGTCGAGAAACTTATGGACGAGAATGCCATGCTGTGCATCGAGCGCAGAAGGCTGGTGGAGGAATCCGTGGATGCTCTCAAGCAGCATCTTGAGGACAAGAAAGAGCTCATCGCCGCTCGCCACGAAGGCTAGTTCGCGTGGCCTGCAGCAACGCATCAAGAAAGTAGAGATTAGCGAGCCAGATCGTTGTCTTCCTTCTTCTTTTGCCCTTGTATATTCGGGCGTTGCCGCATGTGGCTTTTTTTAATTATGTTCCTAAATATGTAAGACAATTATTATCCACTGTCATCGTCCTTATATTCATCATGCTCGCTATAAGTCGCAGTCAATGGTATATAGGTCCGTGCAAAACTTTCTTTTCAGATTTTTCATTTTTCTCTCTTAAATCTCAGTCCAGTGAGACATATAGTCATGCCGTAGAACAGGGGCTCGGGCGCCATTAATGGAGACGTTGGGAGGGAGGTGCGCGGCAGGTAGCGGTCAAAGGGCTCTCCTCCTGATGAGCACGCGCAAGGGTCTAATCGCATGCCTCCCATACTCAAATAGCTACCCCACATGACATCTCCTAGCCAATAAAAAAGGGGACATGTGGCGGCATGTAATTGGTAAGTAGAACGCCCACGGTTTCAATAATACTTTTGTTTCCGATTTGTAACGTGAAAGCACTTGTTCCAAAATGACTTTGTTGATTGTCAATGTGTGCGCCTTCACAAATCGGATAGAAAAATTACCACAGCATGTTGGTGCCATGTCATGACACCATGCCAAGTTTCATGATTTTCAGGCATGTTTTGGATTTACAAGAATTAAAAAACCAAGTTTCTCAATCTTTCCGGCCGAGCCACGACGCCCAGATGTTTGAATTTCATTCCCATCTCTTGCATGGTGCTGGAATTTAGTCTTTTTTGGACAACCCAATAACTATTTCAAAAATTTCTAAATAAATCCTAGAGGCCCACTTAGCCCATTTGTGCAAGGCAAGGGATACTACTAAAGTTAAGTCCCACATTGCTAGTTTAGTGGGAGTTTGACCTCCTTATAAGGGAGGTTCTTTCCCCACTTGTATGAGCATGAGAACAAGAGGGACATCCACGCGCACTCCTCCTCCGCCGCCCGCCTCGCCACGACTCGCCTTGCCTCGTCACAACGCGCCGCCCCGCGCTGCGCCGCGTTGCGGGTTGCGGGAATGAGCCGAGTCGATGTCTAAATTTTTGCCACGCACTACGGGAATACGAAAGGTCACTCGGGGGCTGGAAAGTTTTTGCTGTAGTGGATATTGAATACGAACGCTGCACCCTTCGGCTGCTGGCTGTTCGTTTCGTCTCCCTTGTTCCCTTCAGCTCTCGGCGCAGCCTCTCGCCTCCTTCTCTTGCGCCTATAAAAGGGAGGTCGCTCCTCTCAAAGAGACGCACCAGAACTTCTTCTTCCTCTCGCCACCGGTTCCAATCTCTGAGTTGCTGCTGTCTTCCTCATCCCGGCTTGCGGCATGCAACGCGAGTCAGGACAATAGGCCTCCGAAACCGCACCTCTTTGAGTCATGTACGGGAGAAGGGTGATAAGGTTTTTGGAGAGTGCTCCGCGCGACTACTGAATTCTTCGTCACGGACGCCCCGGACTCCGACAACTACTTCCCTGACGACGACTTCTTCCCCGATGTCGACAACCTCCTCGATGACATGGTGCTACCTCTTGAGCATGCATTGGTTTTCCCTTGAAGAGGAAAGGGTGATGCAGCAAAGTAGCGTAAGTATTTCCCTCAGTTTTTGAGAACCAAGGTATCAATCCAGTAGGAGACTGCACACAAATCGCCTCGTACCTACACAAACAAATAAGAACCTTGCAACCAACGCGATAAAGGGGTTGTCAATCCCTTCACGGCCACTTGCAAAAGTGAGATCTGATAGAGATATAAGATAAATATTTTTGGTATTTTTATGATATAGATTGGAAAATAAAGATTGCAAAATAAAATAGATCGAAAACTTATATGATGGAAGATAGACATGGGGGCCATAGGTTTCACTAGTGGCTTCTCTCAAGATAGCATAAGTATTACGGTGGGTGAACAAATTACTGTTGAGCAATTGATAGAAAAGTGCAAAGTCATGCGATTATCTAGGCATGATCATGTATATAGGCATCACGTCCGCGACAAGTAGACCGAAACTATTATCCATCTACTACTATTACTCCACACATCGACCGCTATCCAGCATGCATCTAGAGTATTAAGTTCATAAGAACAGAGTAATGCATTAGGCAAGATGACATGATGTAGAGGGATAAACTCAAGCAATATGATATAAACCCCATCTTTTTATCCTTGATGGAAACAATACAATATGTATCGGGTCCCCTTCTGTCACTAGGATCGAACACCGCAAGATTGAACCCAAAGCTAAGCACTTCTCCCATTGCAAGAAAGATCAATCTAGTAGGCCAAACCAGACTGATAATTCGAAGAGACTTGCAAAGATAAGAAATCATACATAAAAGAATTCAGAGGAGAATCAAATATTGTTCATGGATAATCTTGATCATAAACCCACAATTCATCGGATCTCGACAAACACACCGCAAAAAGAATTACATCGTATAGATCTTCAAGAAGATCGAGGAGAACTTTGTATTGAGATCCAAAGAGAGAAGCCACCTAGCTAATAACTATGGACCCGAGGGTCTGATGTAAACTACTCACACATCATCAGAGAGGCTATGGTGTTGATGTAGAAGCCCTCCGTGATCAATGCCCCCTCCGGCGGAGCGCCGGAAAAAGCCCCAAGATGGGATCTCACAGGTACAGAAGGTTGCGGCGGTGTAAATAGCGTTTCATGGTTCTCTCGGATGTCCACGGGGTATATGAGTATATATTGTTAAGCTTCATGCACTAGCCAACACAACCAAAAGTCCGAACTGATGGAAAGAGCTAGTGAAATCCACATATACTGTAACACCCCCTCTCACGTGTGACGGGGAAGACAAGTCAACACGTGCAACCGGAAGAGAGCGACGGCGCGCGAAACTCATGTATGACTCAAGAGGCCAATACATGGACACAAAGGGGGGCAACGGCAATTTTTAGATAAATTGCGCAAACCAGGACTTGAACACAAGACCTTAGCTCCGATACCATGTTAAGCTTCATGCACTAGCCAACGCAACCAAAAGTCCAAACTGATGGAAAGAGCTAGTGAAATCCACATATACTGTAACATATATAGGCGAAAGAAGTCAGTCAGGGGAGCCACGAGGGTGGGGGCGTGCCTACCCCCCTGGGCGCGCCTCCCTGCCTTGTGGCCTCCTCGTTGCTTGCTTGACATCCACTCCAAGTCTCCTGGATTGCGTTTGTTCCAAAAATAACTCTCCCAAAGGTTTCATTCCGTTTGGACTCCGTTTCATATTCCTTTTCTGCGAAACACTGAAATAGGCAAAGAACATCAATTTGGGTTGGGCCTCCGGTTAGTAGGTTAGTCACAAAAATAATATAAAAGTGTATAATAAAGCCCATTAAACATCCAAAACAGATAATATAATAGCATGGAACAATAAAAATTTATAGATACGTTGGAGACGTATCAAGCATCCCCAAGCTTAATTCCTGCTCGTCCTCGAGTAGGTAAATGATAAAAACAGAATTTTTGATGTGGAATGCTACCTAGCATATTTCTCAATGTAATTTTCTTTATTGTGGCATAAATATTCAGATCCGAAAGATTCAAGATAAAAGTTTAATATTGACATAAAAATAATAATACTTCAAGCATACTAACAAAGCAATCATGTCTTCTCAAAATAACATGGCTAAAGAAAGTTATCCCTACAAAATCATATAGTCTGGCTATGCTCTATCTTCATCACACAAAATATTTAAATCATGTAGAACCCCGGTTTCGGCCAAGCAATTGTTTCATACTTTAGTATTCTCAAACTTTTTCAATCTTCACGCAATATATGAGAGTGAGCCATGGACATAGCACTATATGTGGAATAGAACTGTGGTTGTGGAGAAGACAAAAAGGAGAAGATAGTCTCACATCAACTAGGCGTATCAACGGGCTATGGAGATGCCCATCAATAGATATCAATGTGAGTGAGTAGGGATTGCCTTGCAACGGATACACTAGAGTTATAAGTGTATGAAAGCTCAACAAAAGAAAATAAGTGGGTGTGCATCCAACTTGCTTGCTCAGGAGGACCTAGGGCACCTTGAGGAAGCCCATCATTGGAATATTCATGCCAAGTTCTATAATGAAAAATTCCCACTAGTATATGAAAGTGACAAAATAAGAGACTCTCTATCATGAAGATCGTGCTACTTTGAAGCACAAGTGTGGTAAAAGGATAGTAACATTGCCTCTTCTCTCTTTTTCTCTCATTTTTTGTTTGGGGATTTTCTTTTTTTTATATGGCCTATTTTTTTATTATTTTTCATCCGGAGTCTCATCCCGACTTGTCGGGGAATCATAGTCTCCATCATCCTTTCCTCACTTGGGACAATGCTCTAATAATGATGATCATCACACTTTTATTTGCTTACAACTCAAGAATTACAACTCGATACTTAGGACAACATATGACTCTATGTCTATGCCTCCGGCGGTGTACTGGGATATGCAATGAATCAAGAGTGACATGTATGAAAGAATTATGAATGGTGGCTTTGCCGCAAATATGATGTCAACTACATGATCATGCAAAGCAATATGACAATGATACAGCGTGTCATAATAAACGGAACGATGGAAAGTTGCATGACAATATATCTCGGAATGGCTATGGAAATGCCATAATAGGTAGGTATGGTGGCTATTTTGAGGAAGGTATATGGTGGGTGTATGATACCGGCAAAATTTGCGCGGTATTAGAGAGGCTAGCAATGGTGGAAGGGTGAGAGTGCGTATAATCCATGGACTCAACATTAGTCATAAAGAACTCACATACTTGTTGCAAAAATCTACAAGTCATCAAAACAAAGTACTACACGCATGCTCCTAGGGGAAGGGTTGGTAGGAGTTAACCATCGCGCGATCCCGACCTCCACACATAAGGAAGACAATCAATAAATAAATCATGCTCCAACTTCATCACATAACGGTTCACCATACGTGCATGCTACGGGAATCACAAACTTCAACACAAGTGTTTCTCAAATTCATAACTACTCAATTAGGATGACTCTAATATCACCAACCTCATATCTCAAAACAATCATCAAGTATCAAACTTCTCATAGTATTCAATGCACTTTATATGATAGTTTTTATTATACCTATCTTGGATGTTCATCATTTTAGGACTAAAATTTTAACCAAAGCAAATCACCATGCTGTTCCAAAAGACTCTGAAAATAATATAAGTGAAGCATGAGAGATCAATAATTTCTATAAAATAAAACTACCACCGTGCTCTAAAGAGATATAAGTGAAGCACTAGAGTGAAATTATCTAGCTCAAAAGATATAAGTGAAGCACATAGAGTATTCTAATAAATTCTGATTCATGTGTGTCTCTCCCAAAAGGTGTGTACATCAAGGATGATTATGGTAAACTAAAAATCAAAGACTCAAATAATACAAGACGCTCCAAGCAAAACACATATCATGTGGTGAATAAAAATATAGCATCAAGTAAAGTTACCGATGGACGAAGACGAAAGAGGGGATGCCTTCCGGGGCATCCCCAAGCTTAGGCTTTTGGTTGTCCTTGAATTTTACCTTGGGGTGCCTTGGGCATCCACAAGCTTAGGATCTTGCCACTCCTTGTTCCATAATCCATCAAATCTTTACCCAGAAACTTGAAAACTTCACAACACAAAACTCAATAGAAAATCTCATGAGCTCCATTAGCGAAATAAAACAAACCACCACTTCAAGGTACTCTAATGAACTCATTATTTATTTATATTGGTGTTTATCCTACTATATTCCAACTTCTTTATGGTTCATACTGAAGGAAATATGCCCTAGAGGTAATAATAAAGTTATTATTTATTTCCTTATTTCATGATAAATGTTTATTATTCATGCTAGAATTGTATTAACCGGAAACATAATACATGTGTGAATACATAGACAAACAGAGTGTCACTAATATGCCTCTACTTGACTAGCTCGTTAATCAAAGATGGTTATGTTTCCTAACCATGGACAAAGAGTTGTTATTTGATTAACGGGATCACATCATTAGGAGAATGATGTGATTGACATGACCCATTCCGTTAGCTTAGCACTTGATCGTTTAGTATGTTGCTATTGCTTTCTTCATGACTTATACATGTTCCTATGACTATGAGATTATGCAACTCCCGTTTACCATAGGAACACTTTGTGTGCTACCAAACGTCACAACGTAACTGGGTGATTATAAAGGTGCTCTATAGGTGTCTCCAAAGGTACTTGTTGGGTCGGCGTATTTCGAGATTAGGATTTGTCACTCCGATTGTCGGAGAGGTATCTCTGGGCCCTCTCGGTAATGCACATCACTTAAGCCTTGCAAGCATTGCAACTAATGAGTTAGTTGCGAGATGATATATCATGAACGAGTAAAGAGACTTGCCGGTAACGATATTGAACTAGGTATTGAGATACCAACGATCGAATCTCGGGCAAGTAACATACCGATGACAAAGGGAACAACGTATGTTGTTATGCGGTCTGACCGATAAAGATCTTCGTAGAATATGTAGGAGCCAATATGGGCATCCAGGTCCCACTATTGGTTATTGACAAGAGAGGCGTCTCGGTCATGTCTACATAGTTATCGAACCCGTAGGGTCCGCACGCTTAACGTTCGTTGATGATATAGTACTATGAGTTATGTATGTTGGTGACCGAATGTTGTTCGGAGTTTTGGATGAGATCACGGATATGATGAGGAACTCCGAAATGGTCTGGAAGTAAATATTGATATGTGGATAGTAGTGTTTGATCTCCGGAAAGCTTCCGGAATCCATCGAAAGGGGTTCCGGATGTTTCCCGAAATGTTTGGGCACGGGAACACTTTATCTGGGCCAAAGGGGAAAGCCCACGAGGTTTTTGGAAAGCGCAAAAGGAAGTTTTGCGGAGTCCAGGGGCCAGACGCCAGAGTCCCTAGCGTCTGGTTCCAGACACCGGGAACCCTGGCGTCTGGCCCTGGAGTCCGAGAAGGACTCTTGCCTTTCGGGTGAAACCGACTTTGTGGAGGCTTTTACCCCAAGTTTCGACCCCAAGGCTCAACATATAAATAGAGGGGTAGGGCTAGCACCCAAGATACATCAAGAAACACCAAGCTGTGTGCTGGCAACCCCGTCTCCTCTAGTTTATCCTCCGTCATAGTTTTCGTAGTGCTTAGGCGAAGCCCTACGAAGATTGTTCTTCACCAACACCGACACCACGCCGTCGTGCTGCCGGAACTCATCTACTACTTCGCCCCTCTTGCTGGATCAAGAAGGCGAGGACGTCACTGAGCCGAACGTGTGCATAACTCGGAGGTGCCGTGCTTTCGGTACTTGGATCGGTCGGATCGTGAAGACATTCGACTACATCAACCGCGTTGATATAACGCTTCCGCTTACGGTCTACGAGGGTACGTAGACAACACTCTCCCCTCTCGTTGCTATGCATCACCATGATCTTGCGTGTGCGTAGGAATTTTTTTGAAATTACTACGTTACCCAACACATACCCCCCGATACTAGACATAGATTCATCAAAATAAGCAATCAACACACAAAAAACAGAATCTGTCAAAAACAGAACAGTCTGTAGCAATCTGTATCAAACGTAAACTTCTAGAGCCCCAAAAATTCAACCAAATTAGGAAGACCTGGGTAATATGTATATTAATCTACTTCAAAAAGAATCAGGGAAAAATCGCTTTTCTGTGATTTATGAAAATTATTTTTGTGAGCGCGAAGTTTCTGTTTTTTACAGCAAGTTCAAACAACTATCATCCAAGAAGATCCTAAAGGCTTTACTTGGCACAAACACTAATTAAAATAAAAAAAACACAATCATAGCAGTAGCATGATGAATTATTTATTACTAAACAGAACCAAAAAGCAAGAAATAAAAATAAAATTGGGTTGCCTCCCAACAAGCGCTATCGTTTAATGCCCCTAGCTAGGCATAAAGGCAAGGATAGATCTAAGCATTGTCATCTTTGGTATGCAATCCATAAGTGGCTCTCATAATAGATTCATAAGGTAACTTAATTTTCTTTCTAGCAAAGTGTTGCATGCCTTTCCTTAACGGAAATTGGAATCTAATATTCCCTTCCTTCATATCAATAATTGCACCAATCATTCTAAGGGAAGGTCTACCAAGAATAATAGGACATGTAGGATTGCAATCTATATCAAGAACAATAAAATATACAGGCACATAATTCCTATTTGCAACAATAAGAACATCATTAATCATTCCCATAGGTTTCTTAATGGTGGAATCCGCAAGGTGCAAGTTTAAAGAACAATCATCAAATTCACGGAAACCCAACACATCACACAAAGTTTTTGGAATCGTGGAAACACTAGCACCCAAATCACATAAAACATAGCACTCATGGTCTTTAATTTTAATTTTAATAGTAGGTTACCACTCATCATAAAGTTTTCTAGGGATAGAAACTTCTAACTCAAGTTTTTCTTCATAGGATTGCATTAAAGCATCAACGATATGTTTGGTAAAAGCTTTATTTTGATCATAAGCATGAGGAGAATTTAACATGGATTGCAACAAGGAAATGCAATCTATCAAAGAGCAATTATCATAATTAAATTCCTTGAAATCCAAAATAGTGGGTTCATTGCTATGTGAAGTTTTGACCTCCTCAATCCCACTTTTACCAATTTTTGCATCAATATCTAAAAACTCCGAATTATTGGGACGCCTTCTAACTAAAGTTGACTCATCTCTAGTCCCATTATCAAGATTCATATTGCAAAATAAAGATTTAATAGGAGACACATCAATCACTTTTAGATCTTCATCCTTATTATCATGAAAACTAGAATAACACGCTTTTATGAAGCAATCTTTCTTAGCACGCATCCTAGCGGTTCTTTCTTTGCATTAATCAATGGAAATTCTCATGGCTTTGAGAGACTCATTGATATCGTGCTTAGGTGTAATAGATCTAAGTTTCAAAGAATCAACATCAAGAGAAATTCTATCCATGTTCCTAGCCAATTCATCAATCTTAAGCAATTTTTCTTCAAGCAAAGCATTGAAATTCTTTTGTGAATTCATAAACTCTTTAACACTAGTCTCAAAATTAGAGGTCAACTTATTAAAATTTCCGTAAGTGTTGTTGTAGGAATTACCATAATTATTAGAGGAATTACTAGGGAATGGCCTAGAATTAAAGTTTCCTCTATACGCGTTGTTACCAAAATTGTTCCTACCAACAAAATTCACATCCATAGAATCATTATTTTTCTCAATCAAAGTGGACAAAGGCATATCATTAGGATAAGAAGAAACACTCCTACTAGCAAAAAATTTCATAAGTTCATCCATCTTTCCACTCAAAACATTAATCTCTTCAATCGCATGAACCTTTTTACTAGTGGATCTTTCGGTGTGCCATTGAGAATAATTAACCATAATATTATCTAGGAGTTTAGTAGCTTCTCCTAAAGTGATTTCCATAAAAGTGCCCCCCGCAACCGAATCTAAAAGATTTCTAGAAGCAAAATTCAATCCGGCATAATTTTTTGTATAATCTTCCATAAATTCAAACCATGTGTAGGGCAATTGCGTATCATTAATTTCATTCTCCCCAAAGCTTGTGCAACATGTTCATGATCAAGTTGCTTAAAATTCATAATATCGTTTCTAAGAGAGATGATCTTAGCGGGAGGAAAATACTTAGAGATAAAAGCATCTTTGCACTTATTCCATGAATCAATACTGTTTTTAGGCAAAGATGAAAACCATGTTTTAGCACGATCTCTAAGCGAAAATGGAGATAGCTTCAATTTAACAATATCATTATCCACATCTCTCTTCTTTTGCATATCGCACAAATCAACAAAGTTGTTTAGATGTGTAGCGACATCTTCACTAGGAAGGCCAGAGAATTGATCATGACAAGATTCAGCAAAGCAGCATTAATTTCACATCAGCATCGGTAATAGGAGCAATCGGAGTGCTAAGAAAATCATTGTTGTTGGTATTGGAAAAATCACACAATTTAGTATTGTCTTGAGCCATCATGACAAACAATCGAACACACAAGCACACAAAAGGCAAGCAAAAAGAGGCAAACGGAGAAGAGGGCGAATAAAACGACAAGGGTGAAGTGGGGGATAGTGAGGGAGTCCTGGACTAAGGGGTTCTTGGGCGTCCGGTCTGTTAGCCATGGGCCGGACTGAAGGGTTGTGAAGATACGAAGACTGAAGACTCCACCAGTGTCCGAATGGGACTCTCCTTGGCGTGGAAGGCAAGGTTGGCGATCAAATATGAAGATTCTCTTCTCTGTAACCGATTTGACATAACCCTAGATCCCTCCGGTGTCTATATAAACTGGAGGGTTAGGTCTATAGGACCGAATACTCATTACCATATTCATACATGCTAGACTTCTAGGGTTTAGCCATTACGATCTCGTGGTAGATCAACTCTTGTAATACTCATATTCATCAAGATCAATCAAGCAGGAAGTAGGGTATTACCTCCATAGAGAGGGCCCGAACCTGGGTAAACATCGTGTCCCCCGTCTCCTGTTACCATCGATCCTAGACGCACAGTCCGGGACCCCCTACCCGAGATCCATTGGTTTTGACACTGACATTGGTGCTTTCATTGAGAGTTCCACCGTGCCGTCGTCAAGAGGTTTGATGGCCCATTCGATCATTTACAATGATGCTATCCAAGGAGAAATCTTCCTCCCCGGACAGATCTTCGTATTCAGCAGCTTTGCACTACGGGCCAACTCACTTGGGCATCTGGAGCAGATCGAAAGCTACGCCCTTGGCCATCAGGTCAGATTCGGGAGCTTGAATTAAGTTGCAGACGTCCGTGGAACATGATCTTCGACGGATTTGAGACTGCGGCAGCCGCTCCTTGTCACCTCGATGAACATGACTTAAATCTGTCATCGGACCACATCTAGGAGATAGCTCCTATAACTACTCTGGCCTTAGATCTAGAGCAAATTGCGCCATCCGAGGACAGGAAGCTCAACCCCGCTACGGAGGCCACAGATTCCGCAGCGTTGGAGCCACACACAGACTTAGCCTCGCGTGATATCTGTGTCACCGGAACTCCGGACTCGTTCCCAGCTATAAGTTCTGAACCATGTACGTCCACGGACGCCGAGCTGGATCGGTTATCGATCTTAGAATTCAGTGCCACAGACATCTTCCGACACTCGCCTTTCGGTGATGTGCTAAACTCATTAAAGAATCTGTCCTTGGCCGGGGACTCATAGCCGAATTATCTCTGGTTTGAACTGGAGGCTGATGATGGATAATTTCGTTTCCCACCCACCACCCACTTCATAACCACTGTCGATGACCTAACCGACACACTCGATTATGACTCCAAAGACATCGACGGTATGGACGATGATGCCGGAGAAGAGGAGGCCCAAGCCACGCCGTTCACCGGACGATGGACGGCCACCTCCTCATACGACGTATACATGGTGGATACACCAAAAGGTAATAGTGGTGACGACAAGAAAAACCCGGTGAAGGATGACCCCCCCTAAGACACAACCAAAGCGCCGGCGTCAGCGGCGCCGCTCTAAAACACGCTACAGCAAGGACAACAACACTGGCACAGGAGACGACAACACTCAGGACGGTGCCGAAGATGTAGAAGACCACGACAAACAAACTGCCGAACAGGACAATTAGGAGGATGGGCAAGTCAGCCCTGATGAACAGGCCGTAAATGAAGACTCGGAGGATGGTAGTTATCATCGGCTCTCCGAGGAGGAGGTGAGCCTCGGCAACGAAGACTTTATCATGCCTGAAGAACCCCTCGAGCGGGAGCACTTTAAGCGCCGGCTAATAGCCACTGCAAGGAGCCTGAAAAAGAAGCAGCAGTAGCTTCAAGCTGATCAAGATCTGCTGAATGACAGATGGACTGATGTCCTGGCCGCCAAGGAATATGGCCTCAAGCACCTAGCCAAAAGCTACCCGCAACATAGATTGCTCCCACAGTTCGATGATGATGCGTTGGAGCCCATACCATCATCATGCAATGCGGCTGACCGACCACCACGGGGTCAAGACAAGGCGGCAACTCAAGCCGAACACCAGCCCGCTCCACCTCACTGTAAAGGTGGAGACCAAATAGCTCAGGGACATACCTATGACCTACGGCAAAAACTGGACAATAATGCAGGACATGCTAGATTGATCTACGGATCACGAGGGCGTGCCCCGACATGTGACGACGGCCACCTACCGGGACGTAATAAGCCCAACCACGCCCGGGCCGAACTACGCAGAAGGAACCCATTGGAAGTACGTCACGATGTGGCCCGATATAGAGGCGCCGCACACCCCCTTTGCTTCACGGATGAAGTAATGGACCATGAATTCCCAGAAGGGTTTAAACCCGTAAACAACGAATCATATGATGGGACAACAGACCCTGCAGTCTGGATAGAGGATTTCCTCCTCCATATTCATATGGATCGTGGCGATGATCTCCACGCCATTAAATATCTCCCATTGAAACTTAAAGGACAAGCTCAGTACTGGTTGAACAGTCTGCCAGAAAACTCAATCGGCAGCTGGGAAGACTTGGAAGAAGCCTTCTTGGACAACTTCCAAGGAACATACGTCCAGCCTCCGGATGCAGATGATTTAAGTCAGATAGTCCAACAGCCCAGAGAATCAGCCCGAAAATTCTGGACTAGGTTCTTAACTAAAAAGAACCAGACTGTCGACTGTCCAGATGTCGAAGCCCTAGCGGCCTTTAAGCATAGCATCCGCGACGAATGGCTCGCCTGACATCTCGGGCACGAAAAGCCGAAGTCCATGGCGGCACTTATGACACTTATGACCCGCTTTTGCGCGGGCGAAGATAGTTGGTTAGCCCATTGCAATAATAATGCAAGCAAACCAGGCACCTCTGAAGCCAAGGATATCAATAGCAATCCCCGACGCAACAAACACAAGCGTCGAATCAATGGCAACCATACCGATGACACGGCGGTCAATGCCGGATTCAGTGGCTCCAAGTCCGGTCAGTGGAAGAAGCCATACAATAAGAACAATTCCGGCTCATCCAGTCTGGACCGCATACTCAATCGTTCATGCCAGATACATGGCACCCCGGGAAAACCAGCCAACCACACCAACAGAGATTGTTGGGTTTTTAAACAGGCCAACAAGTTAAATGCCGATAACAAGGAGAAGGGGTCGCAAAGCAAGGACGATGACGAGGATACTCGGCCACTGAACACATGGGGACAGAAGAAATTCCCCCCTCAGTTCAAAACGGTGAATATGATATATGCCACCCACATCCCCAAGACGGAACGCAAGCGTGCACTCAGGGACGTCTACGTGATGGAGCCAGTCGCCCCAAAGTTCAACCCATGGTCCTCCTTCCAGATCACATTTGATTGCCGAGACCACCCGACTAGTGTCCGTCACAGCGGGTCGGCCGCATTGGTCCTCGACCCAATCATCGACGGATTCCACCTCATGCGGGTCCTGATGGATGGTGGTAGCAGCCTCAACCTGCTTTATCAGGATACGGTGCGCAAAATGGGCATTAACCCATCACGGATCAAGCCCACAAAGACTACCTTTAAAGGAGTCATACCAGGTGTAGAGGCCCGTTGTACGGGCTCAATCACACTAGAGGTTGTCTTCGGATCTCCGGACAACTTCCGAAGCGAAGAGTTAATCTTCGACATCGTCCCCTTCCGCAGCGGCTATCACGCACTGCTTGGATGAACCGCATTTGCTTGATTCAACGCGGTGCCACACTATGCTTATCTCAAGCTCAAGATGTCCGGACCACGCAGTGTCATAACAGTCAATGGAAACACGGAACTCTCACTACTAGGGAAAAGCCTATACACAGAATCTTATCAGCAGCGCGCTTTAGAATAAGGCGTTGCTACTAATTAGCAGTAGCGAGCACAAGAATAAATCACTGCTGAAATAAATATAGCAGTAGCGCACCCGCTCAAAGATGCGCTACTGCTATAATTCCCACGAGGCCGCCGCGAGGCTAGTTATAGCAGCAACACGTTATAACAATGGGCGCTACTGCTTTGTAGCATAGTAGCAGTGCATTTCGCCAATAAGCTCTACTGCTAAGTTTACTACAAAAATTTAGTCCCACCTCGCTCCATGAAGAGAGTTTCTACCACCTTAAATATGTTACTTCTTAAACTTTGACAAGCACTTGGTCTTCATTGAACTCTATGTGTAGAATTTGTGGCTGCAATATGAGTCTTCACCTGTTCCTAAACCAGTGAGGACTCATATTGACAAATCAGATTGTACACAAAAAGATCGTTGATGATCAATGTATTTTTGATACATTGAACTAAGTCTATTTTTACCTGCTGACACATAGTAGTAGCGCTTCTTTGTGAAAGGCACTGCTGCTAGGTAGTTTAGCAGTAGCGTCTTTCTCTATAGCGCGCTACTGCTAAGACATTCCATCTCCCATCCCCATCTCCTCTATCCTATCCACTCACAGTCACACACTCACTGGATCCCCTCTCAATCCCCTGCCCCGGTCCTCCCCCGTCGCCCCTCCTCCTTCTGCGCCGCTGTCACCTCCTCCTCCTTGCTGGACTCGGTACCGGCCTCCTCCTCCGTCCTCCCTCTCCACTCGCCGCTGGCCGGCCCTTCCTCGCTCCACCTTCCTCCTCCGGCCTCCCTCCACTGGCCGCCGGCCGGCCCCTCCTCGCTCCGCCTTCCTCCTCCGTCCTACTATCTTCTCCCTCCTCGAGTCGCCCCTCCTTCTCCCTCCTGCCTGCTACATTTTGATTTAGTAGGCTAGTTCATATGCAACATTTTGATTTAGTTGATATGATTTAGTTGATTTAGCAGGCTAGTTGATTTAGTTGATTTAGAACATTTTGATTTAGTTGATTTAGTAGGCTAGTTGATTTAGAACATTTTGATTTAGTTGATTTAGTAGGCTAGTTGATTTAGTTGAGTTAGAACATTTTGGTTTAGTTGATTTAGTAGGCTAGTTCATTTAGTTGATTTAGAACATTTTGATTTAGTTGATTTAGTAGGCTAGTTCATTTAGTTGATTTAGTATGCACCATTTTATTGTTATTTTTTCTATACATGGATAGGTACGTAGTTGCTTTTGTTTTTTTAATAAGTTACTTTTTGGCAAAATGTAGGTGGTACCTTGTCATCTAATATGTTACATGTTACTAGATCTTAGGATTATAATTGTCCATCAAATTGCTTCTTGTGGAAGAACCAAAAATATCACATGCTACTATTTTTCTTTCCTGTGAAGTGGATCGTTAATCCTTTGCTCATATTTCTTTAGGAAAAATGGTGCTACCACCACCACCACTATGTTGACTGTGCAAGTCAAGGTGCGCCAGCAGCCTTGCAACTGGCAAGCTGTTCGGCATCTACTTCCAGCCGAGTTTTCGTCATGCGGAGGTAAGAAATTAGATGAAATGCAATAAATATTTTATTTTTAGTGTTGGCATTACTGCATTGTGTCATTTTGCTTATTTTACACAGATCGTCCCATGCAATGTGAGTTTGAAATTCAACAAGCTGACAAGAGACACTGTGACATTTGAGGCTCCTGGGGGGCCGTACACTATGGAGGTCGAGAAAGGACGCAATATGTCTCAGATTGGACGAGATGGATGGGCCCGTTTCGTCGCTCGCATGCGTCTTACTAGTGGTGAGTTGATCAGCTTCTCCTTTAGAGCAGAAAGACCCAAGCTGGCTGTCATTTATCTCAACCTCGTGGAAGATGATGAAGATGACGAAGATGATGAAGATGATGAAGATAATGAGGACCCACTCGATGAAGATGATGAGGACCCACTTCATGAAGCCATCGTAGCTCAAAGAACAAGGCTGAGCGAGGAGGAGGTGTCCAACCTGTGGGACATAATTCCGCCACGTGCTGACTTTGTCGGGTGCCATTCGTGACCCGCCTGACAAATACCATGGTTGATCGACATGATATGGTATGTTATACTTACGAATGCAAATTATCTGATGAAATACTTAGTGTACAATCCAATGATATGGTATGTTGTGTGGAATCTAGTCGTTGATATGTTTTAGTGTAGAGTTCGATCACATGCTTATTAGTGTAGAATCTAAGGAAACTATTAATAGTGTAGATAATCCATATGTACTTATTTGCGAGGCTATTTATGAATTGAAATGTTTTTCTTATTCAGAAATTGGCAAAGAGCATATCTGTGAGTTATGGTATCGAGCCTGATGAAGAAGGCTCAGCTGGACTACGCCTTACTTCAAGGGGCTCCGTCACAACCTGTACTTACAGCATGGACACGGACGGTCGCACACACTTAAACTCAGTTGGGTGGAAGAAATTCCTCGATGGCAAGAATCTTCGTGTTGGAAAGGCCATCCTAATTACTATCAGGAACACCAACCGCCCAGGCTTGAGGATGATGATTGTCTTCGATATCATCTAGAACTACATATGTGTGTGTGGCTATATCATCTAGAACTACATATGTGTGTGTGGCTATATCATCTAGAACTACATATGATGATCGTCGTCGATATCATCTAGAACTACATATGATGATCGCCGTTGATATGACCTTGTACTGCTTGAGGATGCATGTTGACTATGCATGAAATTGTTATCTAGTACTCCCTTCGTTCCAAATTACTCATCGTGGGGAGTACTACCCAGTAATGGTTTATGAATTTGATATCTACTAGCAGTACCTAGTATCTAGTATCTGAAAGGGAAACTGAAAGGGAAAGGGGTACGGGGGGAAAATGATGAAAGATATAGCAGTAGTGAGGGACTGCGAAATCGCTATAGCTAAGTAATAGTAGCGCGTTCATAAAAAGCGCTGCTGATATCGTCAACAGTAGTAGCGCGGGTACGGACCGTGCTACTACTATAAGTTAGCTGTAGCGCCTTATTAGTAGTGCGGCCACCCGCGCTGCTGCTAGCCTCAAAACCCGCGCTACTACTAGGGTTTTCCCTAGTAGTGGCTCCCTCCGTACCGAGGAGCACACCGCTGCCCTAGCAGCAGACGTACAGAGCAGCCTTTTTAAGCAGAACCTTAATTCGGCGGCCGAACTCCCGGACACCACTAAGAGGGTCCGGACCATTCTGTAGCAGGATAGTGCGGCTTGTACCGCGCGTATTCGGCCTCCGTCCCAGTCCCAATCAGGTGGCGGCATTTGTACCGCGCGTACATAAGTACGCACTCAAAATACCATGTGCATATACGGAGGCATTCTTGTCTTGTGATCCATAGTACGGCTTGACCGCCCCCGGACACATATACTTTCAATATTTACTTTTTTTCCTTTTCAGGTTTCTTTTCCACAGGCCCTCCCTGAAGGCCCGAACACCTATCCTTCCGAAGGATAAGTACACCAAGGGGATAAGCAACTCGGACGCATAAGGGGAGCTCTAGGCGACCCCTTCAACGATCACTCTACCTGTTTTCGGTACCCGTACGCAGCTTCGCCTTGGTTGTGGCATGTTAAATAGCCTTATTGCTTATTGCACTACTTGTACAAATATGCTTTGACGTATTAATCATGCTTTAAATGGAAAAAATAGTTCGCAGGCCAAGTTCCTGCGGCATTGGCATACTGTCCTTTTCCTTTTTCCCCCTTTCTTGATATTCTTATCAATTGCACACGTACACTCTAGTACGCCTTTATTCGCCAGGGGCTTCAATATGCCCCATAACACGACAACAAAGTCCGAACACTTTTACAGTATAGTTCGGCACCCCGATCTTTAGCATTATATGCATCGGCTCCGAATCATGTCTTTGGTCAATAGTTGGGTTGCCCGGCTCCTGTGCTTACTACCTTACGTTCCGTTATATCGTCTAGGGTAGTAAAGGGAGAACTACTGCGATTGTGCCTTGGTTCATTCGGATGAGCACCTCAGTAGAGAAAGCCGAAAACTGACTGTCATGATGCGGCGAGAGCCGGTCAGCTGTTCGAGAGGTTACAAATCGTTAGAGGTTTTTTCCGCATTTAGCGAAGGATTGGTTTTTACCCGATCAGGTGTTTACAGTATCCCAAGTTCGTACTCACGAGCACTAGGGCCTGCGCCTAAATTTTTATTTGTCAAACTCCTATGGCTAAGTGAGAGTGATAAAGCAGCATAGTCTGATTGCCTGGTTCGCAGTGCTAACACCCCCTTAACGGACCAAAAATCTTTGGATCAAGTGTGTTTTGGCGCCCACCGAACACCCCGGTACTTCCTACACGGGGGCTGAAGCCGGAGACTGGCCAACTCTCAGATTTAATAAAAACGGCCGCACAGGAGGTAAAAAATTAACACAAAGAATTATATTACACAAATTGTCTTTGTTTCACAATACAGGGCGAGACAAATATGAATGTATTCATTCAAAGATCACGTCTTTCGCACACTGCTCCGCAACAATGCGGGACCCCTCCAGGACACTATCAAAATATAGCTCGGGCTTGCGGTGCTCCTTGCCCTCCGGTGGTCCCTCGGTCATCAGCTTCTTGGCATCCATTTTCACCCACCAGACCTTGACATGGGCAAAGGCCATGCGCGTGCCCTCGATGCAGACCGAACGCTTGACGACATCCAACCAAGGACAGGCATTCACCAGCCGCTTTAGGAGGCCGAAGTAGCTACTAGGTATAGCTTCAGCAGGCCACAACCGGATTATCAAGTCCTTCATGGCCAGTTCGGCCACCATGTGCAACTCGACCAACTGTTTTAGCTGATCGTTGAAGGGCACCGGATGCTCTGGCGTCAGATATTGCGACCAGAATAGCTTCTCCGTTGAGCTCCCTTCTTCAGCTTGAAAGAACTCTGCAGCGTCTGACACACTGCGCGGCAGGTCCGCAAACGCCCCTGGGGAACTCTGGATATGGGTTAGTAAGAAATACTTCTTCTTCACATACTTGCTTTGCATACTAAATGCCTTACCCGCCGCGATCCTCTTGGCCTCTTGGATTTCCTGGAGGGCGCCCTAGGCTTCAACCCGCGCCTCTTCTGCGATTTGGCGAGCCTTGGCGAGTTCGGCGTCTCGAGCCAAAACGTTTCCCTCCAAGGTCTCGCATTTCTTAACAGCATCTTGGAGCTCCTGCTGCACCTCGTTAAGCCTGGCCTTGAGCTTCTTACGAGCAGCTTGCTCCTGGACAACTTTCCCCTTGGCTTCGGCCAGGGCCTTTTTTAGGGCCTCGACCTCGGTCATCGCTCCTACACACATCATGAATTACAGTCAATAAAACATCATTTATTCTTTCCGAATATATAGCGAGTGATTAAAAATACCTTGCTGGTCCTCCAGCTGCTTCCTCGCTTGACCGAGCTCGTCCTCGTGCCGCTCCAGTTTTTGCTTCAGTCCGGAGACTTTGGCAGCATGTGAGGTCGCGGCCAGTAGCGACGCCTGCTCAGTCACATAAGACATATATAGTTAGCTTCGTGCAGGGTATTGATCCTCTGTCCGGCTCTTTTCCTTCCGAACACCAGATAGTGTCTCAGGGGCTACTGTCTACATTGGGACTTTTTCTTTTACATCGCTTACCTCAAAGCCGGTCAGCAGATTGCTGCAGGCTTCGGTCAGTCCGCTCTTAACTGACTGAACCTTCTCAATCACCATACCCATAAGGATACGGTGCTCATCCGCAAGGGAAGCGCCTTGTAGCGCTTCCAGTAGACTATCCGGTGCCTCCGATTGGACAGAGGTCACCGCCGGAACATGCACACCTCCTCCTTTCGGGGAAGGCTGCTCACTTGACTCCGGAGCCGTGTGGGTCTTCGGAAGGGTATTCGGCTAGGGGATTTGCTCCCCCATGTGTCCGGCTCCTCCTCGACGTCGTCTTCGGCGGCAGAGGAGTGATCCTCATCATCTTCGGACGTCACGTCCGAAGTACCCTTGCGGCGAGGGCCGCCTTTGGTTCCCTTGGCCTTCTTCTCCGGCGCCTTGTAAGGCGCCGGAACCAGCATCTTTGCCAGGAGCCGTATGACGGGCTCTTCGGGCAGCGGAGCCAGACAATGAATCCGCTCCGCCTTCTCCGTCCACACATGATTTGGTCCATGTGACATTGGGCAGTTTGCTCACCATGGCGCCTCTGCACTCCGCGTGCTGTCCATCCACCACCTTCGGCTTCACGTTGAAGATCTTGAGCCATAGCCCGAAGTGGGGTTGGATGCGGAGGAAGGCCTCACACACGACAATGAATGCCAAAATGTTGAGGAAGGAGTTCGGGGCCAGATCATGGAAATCTAGCCCGTAATAGAACATCAGTCCATGGACGAAAGGGTGGAGTGGAAACCCTAACCCGCGGACAAAATGGGGGATGAACAGCACCCTCTCGTCGGGCTTCGGGGTGGGGACAATTTACCCCTTGGCTGGAAGTCGGTGGGTGATTTCTTTCGCGAGGTACCCGGCCGCCCGAAGCCCAGCGATGTCCATTTACCTTGCCCTCCGGTTCTGGATATGGTTGAATACTTGCTTAAGGCGGAAAGGTTGAGAGCTTGGGCGTTGGAGCTCAAGGTTGAGAGGGCAGAGGGCAAGAGAAGGCGTAGGTGAACAAGGATGAATCCTTATCCCTTTATAAAGGCAGTAAATATCGAACGCCTCCCCACTCGCCTTAAAACTCGCCTATTCCCAAGGGCTGTGCAAACGGCACGGTTGGGTTGCCCACGCTCGTATTGATGAGAATCCCGCAATAAGGGGACACGATCTCTGCTTTGACAAGACATGACAATGGAAACCGCATCTCAAAACATGGAACGGCAGACGAAAATGGTTCGAAATAATGACCGGGTGTATGTGATGTCACATTACAAAGAAAGTTGTCAGCGGATTGGACTCGTGGAATATTATACTCTTTGCGGCTGTGTGTGGTGCTTGTGTTATAGGTCCGGTTACATTCTTCGCGTCCGAAGACTATCTTGGAGTATTCGGGAAGGGGAACCCGCCTTGCAATGCCGAAGACAATCTGCGCGCCGGACACCTCGTCATTGAAGCCTGGTTCAGGGGCTACTGAGGGAGTCCTGGACTAAGGGGTCCTCGGGCGTCCAACCTATTAGCCATGGGCCGGACTGATGGGCTGTGAAGATACGAAGATCGAAGACTCCACCCGTGTCCGGATGGGACTCTCCTTGGCCTGGAAGGCAAGGTTGGCAATCAAATATGAAGATTCCCTTCTCTGTAACCGATTTGATGTAACCCTAGATCCCTCTGGTGTCTATATAAACTAGAGGGTTAGGTCTATAGGTCCGAATACTCATTACCATATTCATACAGGCTAGACTTCTAGGGTTTAGCCATTACGATCTCATGGTAGATCAACTCTTGTAATACTCATATTCATCAAGATCAATCAAGCAGGAAGTAGGGTATTACCTCCATAGAGAGGGCCCGAACCTGGGTAAACATCGTGTCCACCGTCTCCTGTTACCATCGATCCTAGATGCACAGTTCGGACCCCCTACCCGAGATCCACCGGTTTTGACACCGATAGAGAGGAAAACGAGAGGCAAATGACAAATAATGTAATGCGAGGGATAAGAGTTTGTGATGGGTACTTGGTATGTCTTGACTTGACTTGGCAACTGCACTAGAGATGGCTAGCTGCTGGAAGATCCAATCTTGACTTAACTTGGCATAGCCTCCTCGGCAACAGTGCCAGAAATCCTTCTTGGTACCTCTTGAGCATGCGTTGGTTTTCCCTTGAAGAGGAAAGGGTGATGCAGCAAGGTAGCATAAGTATTTCCCTCAGTTTTTGAGAACCAAGGTATCAATCCAGTAGGAGACTGCACACAAATCGGCTCGTACCTACACAAACAAATAAGAACCTTGCAACCAACGCGATAAAGGGGTTGTCAATCACTTCACGTCCACTTGCAAAAGTGAGATTTGATAGAGATAATAAGATAAATATTTTTGGTACTTTTATGATATAGATTGGAAAATAAATTGCAAAATAAAATAGATCGTAAACTTATATGATGGAAGATAGACCCGGGGGCCATAGGTTTCACTAGTGGCTTCTCTCAAGATAGCATAAGTATTACGGTGGGTGAACAAATTACTGTCGAGCAATTGATAGAAAAGTGCATAGTCATGAGAATATCTAGGCATGATCATGTATGTAGGCATCACGTCCGCGACAAGTAGACCGAAACGATTCCGCATCTCCTAATATTACTCCACACATCGACCGCTATCTAGCATGCATCTAGAGTATTAAGTTCATAAGAATAGAGTAACGCATTAGGCAAGATGACATGATGTAGAGGGATAAACTCAAGCAATATGATATAAACCCCATCTTTTTATCCTCAATGGCAACAATACAATACGTATCGGTTCCCCTTCTGTCACTGGGATAGAACACCGCAAGACTGAACCCAAAGCTAAGCACTTCTCCCATTGCAAGAAAGATCAATCTAGTAGGCCAAACCAAACTGATAATTCAAAGAGACTTGCAAAGATAAAAAATCATACATAAAAGAATTTAGAGGAGATTCAAATATTGTTCATAGATAATCTTGATCATAAACCCACAATTCATCAGATCTCGACAAACACACCGCAAAAAGAATTATATCGAATAGATCTCCAAGAAGATCGAGGAGAACTTTGTATTGAGATCCAAAGAGAGAAGCCATCTAGCTAATAACTATGGACCCGAAGGTCTGAGGTAAACTACTCACACATCATCGGAGAGGCTATGGTGTTGATGTAGAAGCCCTCCGTGATCAATGCCCCCTCCGGTGGAGCGCCGGAAAAGGCCCCAAGATGGGATCTCACGGGTACGAAGGTTGCGGCGGTGGAAATAGGGTTTCGTGGTGCTCTCAGATGTCCACGGAGTATATGAGTATATATAGGCGAAAGAAATTGGTCAGGGGAGCCACGAGGGGCGCATGAGGGTGGGGGCGCGCCTACCCCCTGGGCGCGCCTCCCTGCCTCGTGGCCGCCTCGTTGCTTGCTTGATGTCCACTCCAAGTCTCCTAGATTGCGCTTGTTCCAAAAATAACTCTCCCGAAGGTTTCATTCCGTTGGACTCCGTTTGATATTCCTTTTCCACGGAACACTGAAATAGGCAAAAAACAGCAATTTGGGCTGGGCCTCTGGTTAGTAGGTTAGTCCCAAAATAATATAAAAGTGTATAATAAAGCCCATTAAACAT
Organism: Triticum urartu; assembly: GCF_003073215.2. Classification (NCBI taxonomy): domain Eukaryota; kingdom Viridiplantae; phylum Streptophyta; class Magnoliopsida; order Poales; family Poaceae; genus Triticum; species Triticum urartu. Next base: position 668,133,393 of record NC_053023.1, read on the forward strand.
CCAAAACAGATAATATAATAGCATGGAACAATACAAAATTATAGATACGTTGGAGACGTATCACATGGCTGGCGAGGACACCCACCCCAAGTCTAGTGCTTATACTGCTGCTGTCCCGTATGTGTTCTTCTTCTTTCTGTTCGAGGTACTGCCATACTTCCTTGTTCTAGTGTTTTCTCTAGATATGTTTAGCTATAGTTCATATATGCTGATGCTATTACTTTCTCTCTGTCAGATCGCATGACTTGTTTTGTCTCTGCTATATTAGTCATGCTTTATCTAGTATTTCTGTTAATAAAATCATTTGGTAAATTTCTCATATTTCCAACAATCCAAAAACCTTATTATAGGCAATTTACCCCGAGTGGTTTTGCTGCTTCCATGAGACCTCCTATGTTTGAGGGTATCCACTATAAGAGGTGGCGCGTGAGAGCAGTCTTATGGTTGCTATGATGCCACTCTTGGCAAACCTGAAGGAGAATATGATGCTCAAAAGGAACAAGCTTTTCAGAAAATGGATACCCTGTTTAAGGCTGCTCTCTTGAGTGTTCTTGGTGACAGCATAGTTGATGCTTATGCATCAATTGATAATGGAAAAGATATGTGGGACACACTCGAGGCCAAGTTTGGGGTCTCGGATGCTGGCACTGAGCTGTGCATCATGGAGCAATTCTATGATTACAGGATGACTGAAGAGTGCTCCGTGGTTGAGCAAGCTCATGAGATACAGTCATTTGCTAGAGAACTTGAGCACTTCAATTGTATGCTACCAGACAAGTTTGTTGCCGGAGGTATCATCACTAAGCTTCCTCCTTCGTGGAGGAACTTTGCTACCTTACTGAAGCATAAGAGGCAGGAGTTTTCTGTTCCGGATCTCATTGGTACTCTTGATGTGGAAGAAAAGGCGAGAGCAAAGGATAACCGTGCTCGAGGTATTGAGGGAGGTTCTACTGCCAATCTGGTACAGAAGAAAAACTTCCAGCCCCACAAATTCAAGAACAAGGGAAAGTTTGATGGTAAAGCAAAGTTTGATGGGAAGAACAAGGTTGTAAAACACACGAACTTTAAGAAGAAGAATGACAAGAATAAAGGTGTTTGTCATGTGTGCAGAGATCCTGACCATTGGGCTCCTAGTTGCCCTAATTGTTATGACAAGCGTCATCTTGGGAAAGGCGACAAGACCGCTAATGTTGTCATTGGTGACACTAACATGAAGGATGCTGGGTATGGTATATTTCCCACTATTCTTTCAGTATGTCATTCTCCTGATTGGTTGATTGACACAGGTGCTAATGTGCATGTATGTGGTGATATTTCCATGTTTTCGTCTTATCAGACTGCAGGGACTTCAACCGTGCTGATGGGCAATGGTTCAAGTGCTTCTGTTCGTGGTGTTGGCACGGTCGATCTGAAGTTTACTTCGGGGAAGATCGTGCGGCTGAAGAACGTGCATTATGTCCCCTCCGTCAATAAAAATCTTGTTAGCGGATCTCTTCTGTGTAGAGATGGCTACAAGCTTGTCTTTGAGTCAAATAAATTTGTAATATCCAAGTATGGAACCTTTGTTGGTAAAGGCTATGAGTCAGGAGGCCTGTTTCATTTATCCTTGTCAGATGTTTGCAATAAAGTTGTTAATCATGTTTGCAACAATACTGAATCAAATGTGTGGCATTCACGTCTCTGTCATGTTAACTTTGGTTGCATGTCGCGACTAGCCAAATTGAACTTAATCCCTAGTTTCACCACTGTCAAGGGGTCTAAGTGTCAAGTTTGTGTGCAAGCTAAGCAACCTCGTAAGTCTCACACGACTGTGGAAATAAGAAATCTTGCACCACTAGAACTCATACATTCAGATCTATGTGAAATGAATGGTGTTTTGACAAAAGTTGGAAAGAAATATTTCATGACGTTAATTGACGACTCCACTAGATACTGCTGTGTGTATCTTCTGAAATCTAAGGATGAGGCTTTGAACTTTTTCAAGATCTATAAAGCTGAAGTGGAAAACCAACTTGATCGGAAAATCAAGAGGCTTAGGTCCGACTGTGGTGTAGAGTTTTTTTCAAATGAATTTGATGCTTTTTGTGTGGAACATGGTATAATCCATGAGAGGACGCCTCCCTATTCACCTCAGTCAAAAGGGGTATCCGAAAGAAAGAACCGTACTCTAACTGATTTGGTTAACGCCATGTTAGACACATCGAGTCTCTCCAAGGCATGGTGGGGGGAGGTGATACGTTTCCAACGTATCTATAATTTTTTATTGTTCCATGCTATTATATTATCTGATTTGGATGTTTAATGGGCTTTATCATACACTTTTATATTATTTTTGGGATTAACCTATTAACCGGAGGCCCAACCCAAATTGCTATTTTTTGCCTATTTCAGTGTTTCACAGAAAAGGAATATCAAACGGATTCCAAACGGAATGAAACCTTTGGGAACATGATTTTGGGAACAAACATGATCCAGAGGACTTGGAGTGGACGTCAAGCAATCAACAAGGAGGCCACGAGGCAGGGAGGAGTGCCTGCCCCCCTTGGGCATGTCCCCCACCATCATGGGCCCCTCGTAGCTCCACCGACCTACTTATTCCTCCTATATATACCTACGTACCCCGAAAACATCCAGGAGCACCAAGAAACCCTATTTCCACTGCCGCAACCTTCTGTACCCGTGAGATCCCATCTTGGGGCCTTTTTCGGCGCTCCGCCGGAGGGGGTATTGATCATGGAGGGCTTCTACATCAACACCATAGCCTCTCCGATGATGTTTGAGTAGTTTACCTCAGACCTTCGGGTCCATAGTTATTAGCTAGATGGCTTCTTTGTTTCTCTTTGGATCTCAATACAAAGTTCTCCTCGATTCTCTTGGAGATCTATTCGATGTAATCTTCTTTTGCGGTGTGTTTGTCGAGATCCGATGAATTGTGGGTTTATGATCAAGATTATCTATGAACAATATTTGAATCTCCTCTGAATTCTTTTATGTATGATTGGTCTTTGCAAGTCTCTTCGAATTATCAGTTTGGTTTGGCCTACTAGATTGATCTTTCTTGCAATGGGAGAAGTGCTTAGCTTTGGGTTCAATCTTGAGGTGCTCGATTCCAGTGACAGCAGGGGAAACGACACGTATTGTATTGTTGCCATCGAGGATAAAAAGATGGGGTTTATATCATATTGCTTGAGTTTATCCCTCTACATCATGTCATCTTGCCTAATGCGTTACTCTGTTCTTATGAACTTAATACTCTAGATGCATGCTGGATAGCGGTCGATGTGTGGAGTAATAGTAGTAGATGCAGGCAGGAGTCGGTCTACTTGTCACGGACATGATGCCTATATACATGATCATGCCTAGATATTATCATAACTATGCTCAATTCTATCAATTGCTCGACAGTAATTTGTTCACCCACCGTAATACTTATGCTATCTTGAGAGAAGCCACTAGTGAAACCTATGGCCCCCGGGTCTATTTTCCATCATATTAATCTCCCGTCAACTAGCTTTTTCTATCGCCGTTTATTTTGCTTTCTTTACTTTTAGTCTTTATCATAAAAATACCAAAAATATTATCTTATCATCTCTATCAAATCTCACTTTTGCAAGTGGCCGTGAAGGGATTGATAACCCCTTTATCACGTTTGGTTGCAAGGTTCTTTTTTGTTTGTGTAGGTGCGTGGGACTTGAGCATGGTCTCCTACTGGATTGATACCTTGGTTCTCAAAAACTGAGGGAAATACTTATGCTACTTTACTACATTACCCTTTCCTCTTCAAAGGGAAAACCAACGCAGTGCTCAAGAGGTAGTGATACGTCTCCAACGTATCTATAATTTTTGATTGCTCCATGCTATATTATCTACTGTTTTGGGCAATATCGGGCTTTATTATCCACTTTTATATTATTTTTGGGACTAACCTATTAACCGGAGGCCCAGCCCAGATTTGCTGTTTTATGCCTATTTCAGTGTTTCGAGGAATAGGAATATCAAACGGAGTCGAAACGGAACGAAATCAACTAGAGAAGTTATTTTTGAAAGGAAACCCACCGGATAGACTTGGACTCTACGTCAGAAGATACGGGAGCTGGCCACGAGGGTGGGGGGCGCGCCCACCCCCCTAGGGCGTGCCCCCTGCCTCGTGGGGCCCCCGAAGCTCCACCGACGTACCCCTTGCACCCATATATACCTACGTATCGTAAAACTTCTAGAACAGAGATTAGATCTGGAGTTCCGCTGCCGCAAGCCTCTGTAGCCACCAAAAACCAATCGGGACCCTGTTCCGGCACCCTGCCGGAGGGGGAACCCTCACCGGTGGCCATCTTCATCATCCCGGCGCTCTCCATGACGAGGAGGGAGTAGTTCACCCTCGGGGCTGAGGGTATGTACTAGTAGCTATGTGTTTGATCTCTCTCTCTCTCTTGTTCTTGATTTGGCACGATCTTGATGTATCGCGAGCTTTGCTATTATAGTTGGATCTTATGTTTCTTCTCCCCCTCTTCTCTCTTGTAATGGATTTAGTTTTCCCCTTGAAGTAATTTTATCGGATTGAGTCTTTAAAGATTTGAGAACACTTGATGTATGTCTTGCCGTGCATATCTGTGGTGATAATGGGATATCACGTGATTCACTTGATGTATGTTTTGGGGATCAACTTGCGGGTTCCGCCCATGAACCTATGCATAGGGGTTGGCACACGTTTTTGTCGTGATTCTCCGGTAGAAACTTTGGGGCACTCTTTGAGGTTCTATGTGTTGGTTTGAGTAGATGAATTGAGATTGTGTGATGCATATCATATAATCATACCCATGGATACTTGAGGTGACATTGGAGTATCTAGGTGACATTATGGTTTTGGTTGATTTGTGTCTTAATTTGTTATTCTAGTACGAACTCTAGGGCTGTTTGTGACACTTATAGGAATAGCCCAACGGATTGATTGGAAATAATAACTTTGAGGTGGTTTCGTACCCTACCATAATCTCTTCGTTTGTTCTCCGCTGTTAGTGACTTTGGAGTGACTCTTTGTTGCATGTTGAGGGATAGTTATATGATCCAACTATGTTATTATTATTGAGAGAACTTGCACTAGTGAAAGTATGAACTCTAGGCCTTGTTTCAACGCATTGCAATACCGCTCACTTTTATCGCTTGCTACCTTGCTGTTTTTATATTTTCAGTTTACAAAAACCTATATCTACCATCCATATTACACTTGTATCACCATCTCTTCGCTGAACTAGTGCACCTATACAATTTACCATTGTATTGGGTGTGTTGGGGACACAAGAGAATCTTTGTATTTGGTTGCAGGGTTGCTTGAGAGAGACCATCTTCATCCTACGCCTACCATGGATTGATAAACCTTAGGTCATCCACTTGAGGGAAATTTGCTACTGTCCTACAAACCTCTGCACTTGGAGGCCCAACAACGTCTACAAGAAGAAGGTTGCGTAGTAGACATCAAGCTCTTTTCTAGCGCCGTTGCCGGGGAGGTGAGTGCTTGAAGGTATATCTTTAGATCTTGCAATCGAATCTTTTTGTTTCTTGTTTTAGCACTAGTCTAGTTTATAAAAGAAAACTACCAAAAAACGGAATTGAGTTTGTCTCATACGCTTCACCTTTTTAATATCTTTCGTGAGTATGATGGAAAGGATAATTGTGCTCAAGTGCTAGAAGAAGAAATCTCTAAAATGTTTGGCACTAAATATTTGAATGATGAGCATGATTGTAATGTTGTTAGTACAAATTCTTTGAATATCCATGATGCTAATGATGATTGCACTAGTTATGATGAAAATGTCTCCTATAAACATGTCAATTTTTGTGGAGTACATTGGGTTTGCAAGTATGCACCAAATTGGGAAGATAGATATTGCAAGAGGCATAAGTACTTAGAAACCAAATTGTTGCAAGAAGAGCTAGATGAATGTGCTGAAAGATTCAATATTTTTCGTGCCCCTTGTGAACTTTGCAATGAACATGGTCATTTAAAGCTCCAATGCTATTTGTTTCATGATCAAGTCGTGTCCAAATATTGTGATAATTTGATTACCCTTCAGCATCATAAAGAGCTTAGCCTTCTTTTGGGTTATGAAGAAATGAAACGTATAACTGAGGGTATTCCAAAGTTTAATCTTGATAGAATTCTTGATTTTGATCTAGAGAAGATTTAGATGTATTGTGCGGTGAATTGCATTGAAAATCCTTATATTGCCAATTACATAAATAAAAGAAAACAGATAGAAGATGAAGAAAATACTAATGAAAGGGAAGAGACTTCCCAATATCCTCCTATTATTTCTTATGATGAATCAGGTAACGCGGAGGAGCCTTCTATTAAACCAATCTCATTAACACTATGGGAAACAGCTAATTTGCCGTCAGGGGGCATCTTTGCCGTCAGCTTTTCGTCGGGCAGACGGCAAAGAAAGGGTTTGCTGTCATCTGCAGACGGCAAAGAAAAACTGACGGCGAAATATACTTTGCCATCAGCGAAAAAAATACAGACGGCAAAGAACTCACTTTGCCGTCTAAAAAAAGAAATACAGACGGCAAAGATCTTTGCTGTATGCGTAATTTATTACATACGGCAAAGAGCTCACTTTGCCGTCTGCAAAAAGGAACACATAGGGCAAAGATCTTTGCTGTCTCTGTTTTTTATTGCAGACGGCAAAGAGAGCGCTTTACCGTTTGTAATATAAAACGCAGACGGCAAAGAAGAAGCACACCATGCGGATCGATCCCACGGATCGATGAGGTGGAGTGATCTGGTCCACCCAGTGTGCACTCCCACGATGGGCAGCCCAACCCACCGATCTCTCTCTCCCTTATCCACGATCTCTCTCTCCCTTATCCCTCGATCTCTCTCCCACGTGACTTTGTCTGTCTCCCACGTACCCATCTCTCTCTCTCTCTTACGGGCAGACTGCAATAGCAAGATTGAGCGGTGCAGGCGAGAAGAGAAAGAGACGCGGACGGTGCGGCACCCGCCGGCGAGCTCTGGTGCCTCCTCCCGCCGACGCCTCCGCACTTCGGCGAGCAGCGGGGTGCGGCCTCCTCCCTCTGATGACTCCTCCATCCAGCGCCTCCTCACTCCGGCGAGCAGCGTGGGCGACGCGGCACGGGCCGGTGAGCAGCGCGGTCTCCTCCCTCCCGCGCCTCCTCACTCCGGCGAGTAGCGCGGGCGGCGCGGCGCGGGCCGGTGAGCGGCGCGGGCCGACTACCAGCGCGGCCTCCTCCCTCCGGCGCCTCCTCACTCCGGCAAGAAGCGCGGGCCGGTGAGCAGCGCGGGCCGGCGAGCAGCGCGGGCGGCGCGGCCTCCTCCCTCTGGCACCACCTCACTCCGGCGTCGCCTCCTCGTCTCCCTCCGTCGCATGAACTCCCTCCAGCAGCGGCCAGCGAGATCCTTATCTCAGGACGAGGTCGGGCGCGGCCAGCAACTCTTCTCCGGCGAGGTGGACCTCTGCTCCGGCGAGCTCTCGACGAGATGCTCTGGACGTGCGGGGGGAAGGCCCGATCAGGGGGCGTCTTGACCGCCTCCCTCCACCGGTGATTGCTGGCTTCTGCTCGTCGTACTCGGAAGGTGGCCACGCAAAGCTTCGGGGTGAAATTGGCAGCCCTGTGTAATCTGATTTTTTTGTCTTCATAGATGGTTGTCAAACTATTGGATGGTTGATTGTCAAACTACTAGTAAAGTGCAAAAAATGGAAGTGAAGATTTTGGCTACGCCTTGTTATTAGCTATTTTTATAATGAGCAAAAAAATCCTAGGCCTTCGACCATCTAGGGCCACTATAGCTGGACTATTGTTACCTATTTTTTTAAATAATAAAAAACATTATTTGCCGTCTGAATTGTATGAGGCTGACGACAAGGGCATAGTCTAGCTGACGGCAAAGATGGTTTTCTTTGCTGTCTGCTACTACCAGGCTTGATGGCAAAGAGAGAGTTGGCTGACGGCAAAGTCTTTGCCGTCTTCCCTATGAAAAGCTGACGGCAAAGTATTCTTTGCCGACTTATCTTTGCCGTCTGAGTTTGCCGTCTGCTTCCTGACGGCAAATTCTTTGCCGTCTGGATTTAGGTCTTTGCCGTCTGGGATTCACAGACGGAAAATTACCTGTTTCCTGTAGTGTAATAAGGAGCTCCAAAAAGAGGATTGAACCCACACATGATGTGGTGAAAAAGAAGAAAAGAGAAAAAGGAAGAGAGGTAAAAAGGTATCTCTCCCGAATAAAGTTGCTCCTATTATTACTGTGCCTCATGAAAATGAAGATGATACACTTGATGACGATCTCATTATGCCTATTGCTTGTTGTGATGATTGTGATTGGGAAGATAATGATACTTATGATCTTGAAAATCTTTTTGGCACTTGCTTGGAAGAATATGATAATAATGTTTGATATACTATTGGTGCTATCCATACTATTAATGATGAGAGTGATTATTCTTATGATACGAAAAGGCCCAAGCTTGGGGAAGCTATGTTTGATTAGGATGACATATTTGAGAATATATTTGCTGCAATTAATGTTTGTCCCAAGCTTGGGTATGCTATGTTTAATAATGATGATATTTTTAGCCTCCCAAGTTTTGATATGTAAAGTTGTTATGATGATAGCATGCCTTCTACCTATGATGATTATACTGATGAAAGTGGGTTTGGAAGAGTGTCAACTTTAGGAAGTAGTGATCCCACAATATTTGAGGATGTTGAATCTTATAATATTTATGAAAGTGGATTTGGAGAGGTCATGACTATATTTAGTGATGTATCCACTATTTCGGAAGAGGTTTCAATCGATTATGATGAGAACAAAGTTGCTACTTATGATGATTATTGTGATAAAACTTATGCTATAAAGAGTAGTGATGATTATATTTATAAAACTTGTCATGATTATGAGTACCCTTTCTCTGAACATTACTCTTTTAATGTGGAAGCAATTTATAGTATTCAAGTCTCTTATGATACTCCCACTATTCCGAATGATAAGAATTTTGCTTATGTGGAGAGTAATAAAATTTCTATACTAGTAGATCATGAAAAGAATGCTTTAGGTACTGGTTATATTGTTGAATTAATTCATGATTCTACTGAAAATTATTATGAGAGAGGATCATATGCTTCTACATATTGCAATAATATCAAGCTTCCTCTCTATGTGCTTAAAATTTTGAAGTTATGCTTGTTTTGCCTTCCTATGCAAGTTGATTCTTGTTCCCATAAGTTGTTTGCTCACAAAATCCCTATGCATAGGAAGTGGGTTAGACTTAAATGTGCTATTCATATTCTTCATGATTCTCTCTTTATGATTCAATTCTTATCTTTTATGTGAACATCATTGAAATCATCATGCCTAGCTAGGGGCGTTAAACGATAGCGCTTGTTGGGAGGCAACCCAATTTTATTTTAGTTTATTGCTTTTTGGTTCTGTTTAGTAATAAATAATCCATCTAGCATCTGTTTATATGTGGTTTTACGTTTTAATTAGTGTTTGTGCCAAGTAGAACCTTTGGGAAGATTTGGGTGAAGTCTTTATGATCATGCTGTAAAAAACAGAAACTTTAGCGCTCACGAGATTAGCTAGAACGTTTTACTGGAGAGTGCTATTTAGTTGATTCTTTTTGCAGATGATTACTAGACAAATTCCTCAGGTCCACCAATTTATTTTAGAATTTTTGGAGTTCCAAAAGTTTGCTTTAGTTACAGATTACTACATACTATTATGTTTTTGACATATTCTGTTTTTCGTGTGTTGTTTGCTTATTTTGATGAATCTATGGCTAGTAAAATAGTTTATAAGCCATAGAGAAGTTGTAATACAGTAGGTTTAACACCAATATAAATAAAGAATGAGTTCATTACAGTACCTTGAAGTGGTGTTTTGTTTTCTTTCGCTAACGGAGCTTACGAGTTTTCTGTTAAGTTTTGTGTTGTGAAGTTTTCAAGTTTTGGGTAAAGATTCGATGGACTATGGAATAAGGAGTAGAAAGAGCCTAAGCTTGGGTATGCCCAAGGCACCCCAAGGTAATATTCAAGGATAACCAAGCGTCTAAGCTTGGGGATGCCCCGGAAGGCATCCCCTCTTTCGTCTTCGTTAATCGGTAACTTTACTTGGAGCTATATTTTTATTTACCACATGATACGTGTTCTGCTTGGAGCGTCATTTTATTTTCTTTAGCCTTGCTTGCTATTGAATAAAGTATCAAGATCTGAAATTATTAATGAGAGAGTCTTCACATAGTTGCATAATTATTAAACTACTCATGGATCTTCACTTATATCTTTCGGAGTAGTTTGTTATTGCTCTAGTGCTTCACTTATATCTTTTAGAGCATGGTGGTAGTTTTATTTTGAAGAAATAGATGAACTCTCATGCTTCACTTAGATTATTTTGAGAGTCTTAAATAGCCTGGTAATTTGCTTAAATAATCATAATATGCTAAAGCATACAAGATTTGTAAGAATTCTTATGAGTGTGTTGAATACTAAGAAAAGTTTGATGTTTGATAATTGTTTGGAGATATGGAGGTGATAATATCAAAGTTGTGCTAGTTGAGTAGTTGTGAATTTGAGAAATGCTTGTGTTGAAGTTTGCAAGTCCCGCAGCATGCACGTATGGTAAACGTTATGTAATAAATTGAAACATTAGGTGTTATTTGATTGTCCTCCTTATGAGTGGCGGTCGGGGACGAGCGATGGTGTTTTCCTACCAATCTATCCCCCTAGGAGCATGCGCGTAGTGCTTTGGTTTTTTATGGCTTGTAGATTTTTGCAATAATTATATGAGTTCTTTAGGACTAATGTTGAGTCCATGGATTATACACACTCTCACCCTTCCGTCATTGCTAGCCTCTTTGGTACCGTGCATTGCCCTTTCTCACATCGAGAGTTGGTGCAAATTTCGTCGGTGCATCGAAACCCCGTGATATGATACGCTCTTTCACACATAAAACTCCTTATATCTTCCTCAAAACAGCCACCATACCTACCTATTATGGCATTTCCATAGCCATTCCGAGATATATTGCCATGCAACTTTCCACCATCCAGTTTATCATGACACATTCATCATTGTCATATTGCTTAGCATGATCATGTAGTTGACATAGTATTTGTGGCAAAGCCACCATTCATAATTATTTCATACTTGTCACTCTTGATTCATTGCATATCCCGGTACACCGCCGGAGGCATCCATATAGAGCCATACTTTGTTCCAGTATCGAGTTGTAATTATTGAGTTGTAAATAAATAGAAGTGTGATGATCATCATTCAATAGAGCATTGTCCCCCCCCCCCAAAAAAGAAAGGCCAAAGAAAAAAAAGAAGGCCCAAAATAAAATAAAATAAAAAGGGGCAATGCTACTATCCTTTTTTTCCACACTTGTGCTTCAAAGTAGCACCATGATATAGCGAGTCTCATATACTGTGCTTCAAAGTTGCACCATGTTCTTCATATAGAGAGTCTCATATGTTGTCACTTTCATATACTAGTGGGAATTTTTCATTATAGAACTTGGCTTGTATATTCCAACAATGGGCCTCCTCAAGTGCCCTAGGTCTTCGTGAGCAAGCAAGTTGGATGCACACCCACTAGTTTCTTTTGTTGAGCTTTCATACATTTATAGCTCTAGTGCATCCGTTGCATGGCAATCCCTACTCCTTGCATCAACATCAATCGATGGGCATCTCCATAGCTCATTGATTAGCCTAGTTGGTGTGAGACTTTCTCCTTTTTTGTCTTCTCCACATAACCCCCATCATTATATTCTATTCCACCCATAGTGCTATATCCGTGGCTCACGCTCATGTATTGCATGAAGGTTTATAAGTTTGAGATTACTGAAGTATGAAACAATTGCTTGGCTTGTCATCGGGGCAGCATGACTAAACTATATGATTTTGTAGGGATGAACTTTCTTTGGCCATGTTATTTTGAGAAGACATAATTGCTTAGTTAGTATGCTTGAAGTATTATTATTTTTATGTCAATATGAACTTTTGTCTTGAATCTTTCAGATCTGAATATTCATATCACAAGTAAGAAGAATTACATTGAAATTATGCCAACTAGCATTCCACATCAAAAATTATCTTTTTTATCATTTACCTACTCGAGGACGAGCAGGAATTAAGCTTGGGGATGCTTGATACGTCTCCAACGTATCTATAATTTTTGATTGCTCCATGCTATATTATCTACTGTTTTGGGCAATATCGGGCTTTATTATCCACTTTTATATTATTTTTGGGACTAACCTATTAACTGGAGGCCCAGCCCAGATTTGCTGTTTTAGGCCTATTTCAGTGTTTCGAGGAAAAGGAATATCAAACGGAGTCGAAACGGAACGAAATCAACTGGAGAAGTTATTTTTGGAAGGAAACCCACCGGATAGACTTGGACTCTATGCCAGAAGATACGGGAGCTGGCCATGAGGGTGGAAGGCGCGCCCACTCCCCTAGGGCGCGCCCCCTGCCTCGTGGGCCCCCCGAAGCTCCACCGACGTACCCCTTGCACCCATATATACCTACGTATTGTAAAACTTCCAGAACAGAGATTAGATCTGGAGTTCCGCCGCCGCAAGCCTCTGTAGCCACCAAAAACCAATCAGGACCCTGTTCCGGCACCCTACCGGAGGGGGGAACCCTCACCGGTGGCCATCTTCATCATCCCGGCGCTCTCCATGACGAGGAGGGAGTAGTTCACCCTCGGGGCTGAGGGTATGTACTAGTAGCTATGTGTTTGATCTCTCTCTCTCTCGTGTTCTTGATTTGGCACGATTTTGATGTATCGCGAGCTTTGCTATTATAGTTGGATCTTATGTTTCTTCCCCCCTCTTTTCTCTTGTAATGGATTGAGTTTTCCCCTTGAAGTAATTTTATCGGATTGAGTCTTTAAAGATTTGAGAACACTTGATGTATGTCTTGCCGTGCGTATCTGTGGTGACAATGGGATATCATGTGATTCACTTGATGTATGTTTTGGTCATCAACTTGCGGGTTCCGCCCATGAACCTATGCATAGGGGTTGGCACACGTTTTCGTCGTGATTCTCTGGTAGAAACTTTGGGGCACTCTTTGAGGTTCTATGTGTTGGTTTGAGTAGATGAATTGAGATTGTGTGATGCATATCGTATAATCATACCCACGGATACTTGAGGTGACATTGGAGTATCTAGGTGACATTAGGGTTTTGGTTGATTTGTGTCTTAAGGCGTTATTCTAGTATGGACTCTAAGGCTGTTTGTGACACTTATAGGAATAGCCCAACGGATTGATTGGAAAGAATAACTTTGAGGTGGTTTCGTACCCTACCATAATCTCTTTGTTTGTTCTCCGCTATTAGTGACTTTGGAGTGACTCTTTGTTGCATGTTGAGGGATAGTTATATGATCAACTATGTTATTATTGTTGAGAGAACTTGCACTAGTGAAAGTATGAACCCTAGGCCTTGTTTCAACGCATTGCAATACCGTTTACGGTCACTTTTATCGCTTGCTACCTTACTGTTTTTATATTTTCAGTTTACAAAAACCTATATCTACCATCCATATTGCACTTGTATCATCATCTCTTTGTCGAACTAGTGCACCTATACAATTTACCATTGTATTGGGTGTGTTGGGGACACAAGAGACTCTTTGTTATTTGGTTGCAGGGTTGCTTGAGAGAGACCATCTTCATCCTACGCCTCCCACGGATTGATAAACCTTAGGTCATCCACTTGAGCGAAATTTGCTACTGTCCTACAAACCTCTGCACTTGGAGGCCCAACAACGTCTACAAGAATAAGGTTGCGTACTAGACATCAGGTAGAAAGAAGGATTTCTGGCGCTGTTGCCGGGGAGTCTACGCACAAGTCAAGACATACCAAGTACCCATCACAAACTCTTATCCCTCGCATTACCTTATTTGCCATTTGCCTCTCGTTTTCCTCTCCCCCACTTCACCCTTGCTGTTTTATTCGCCCTCCTTCCGTTCGATCTTGTGTTACCATGTGCCTTCTTTTTGCTTGCATCTTTGCTTGATAAAAGTTTATGGATCCTCATCCCCTTGCTAATCTTTTTAAGAGATCCAATTATGCTGAACCAATTTCTAGTGATTTGAGTGCACTAGACTATCTTTATGAGGTTTTGCTTGAAATTTGTGAATCTGAAAATTGTGATGAAGAAATTTATGAAGAGATTCACGATAGCTCCTTGAATAAAAAGCATAATTGCAATGATTTTACTATAAATTCTCTTGATGTCAATTGTGCTAATAATATGCAAAACCCTAAGCCTGGGGATGCTACTTTTTCTATGTCTATTACTTGTTGCAATGATCATGATTGGGGTGATTCTTCTTATGATCTTGAAAATTTATTTGAGCCCCATGATGAATATGAGATTGATAATAATTTTTTCAATAATATTGAAAGTGGGTTTGGAAGAGTGTCAACTTTAGATCCCACATATTTGGAGAATGTTCAAACTTATGGTAATTTTGATAAAAGTGGGTTTGGAGAGGTCATGATTTTAGTTAATATTAATCCCACTATTTCGGAAGAGTGTCAACTTTGCATGTATGTGGATCATGTTCAAAATATTTTATGTGATAGCTATTTTGTTGAATTTTCTTATGATCCCACATGTAATTATTATGAGAGAGGAAAATATGGTTGTAGAAATTTTCATGATAATAAATTACCTCTCGTTATGTTGAGATTGCTATTGTTTCTTTCCGCTTCCTTGCATATGCTAGTTTTTGCTTGCTATGTTAATTTGTTTGCCTATAAGATGCCTATGCATAGGAAGTATGTTAGACTTAGATGTGTTTTTCATGTGTTTCATGATGCTCTCTTTGCGCTTCAATTCTTGTCTTTCATGCGAGCATCATCGAAATCTCAATGCCTAGCTAGGGGCGTTAAACGATAGCGCTTGTTAGGAGGCAACCCAATTTTATTTTTATTCCTTTATTTTGGTTATTTTTAGTAATAAATAATTCATCATGCTACTGCTATGATTGTGTTTTTTGTGTTTTAATTAGTGTTTGTGCCAAGTAAAACCTTTAGGATAACCTATGGTGATAGTTATTTGATCTTGCTGTAAAAAAACAGAAACTTTGCGCGCATGAGATTAGTTTTTCATAAATCACAGAAACGTGCTTTGCAGTTGATTCTTTGTGCAGTAGATCAATAAAAAAATTATGCAGGACTTACTAATTTGGTAGAATTTGTTATGTTCCAGAAGTTTGTGTTAGATACAGATTACTACAGAGTGATCTATTTTTGACAGATTCTGTTTTTCGTGTCTTGTTTGCTTATTTTGATGAATCTATGGCTAGTAAAAGAGCTTATAAACCATAGAGAATTTGGAATACAGTAGGTTTAACACCAATATAAATAAATAATGAGTTCATTACAATACCTTAAAGTGGTGGTTTGTTTTATTTCTCTAACGGAGCTTATGAGATTTTCTCTTGAGTTTTGTGTTGTGAAGTTTTCAAGTTTTGGGTAAAGATTTGATGGATTATGGAAAAAAGAGTGGCAAGAGCCTAAGATTGGGGATGCCCGTATAACCCCAAGGTAAAATTCAAGGACAACCAAAAGCCTAAGCTTGGGGATGCCCCGGAAGACATCCCCTCTTTCGTCTTCGTCCATCGGTAACTTTACTTGGAGCTATATTTTTATTCACCACATGATATGTGTTTTGCTTGGAGCATCTTGTATGATTTGAGTCTTTGCTTTTTAGTTTACCACAATCATCCTTGCTGTACACACCTTTTGAGATAGACACACATTATTCGGAATTTATTAGAATACTCTATGTGCTTCACTTATATCTTTTGAGCTATATAGTTTTTGCTGCAGCGCTTCACTTATATCTTTTAGAGCACGGTGGTGGTTTTATTTTATAGAAATTATTGATCTCTCACGCTTCACTTATATTATTTTGAGAGTCTTTTAGAACAGCATGGTATTTTGCTTTGGTTGAAATTAGTCCTAAAGTAATAGGCATCCAAGATAGGTATAATAAAAACTATCATATAAAGTGCATTGAATACTATGAGAAGTTTGATACTTGATGATTGTTTTGAGATATGGAGATAGTGATATTAAAGTTGTGCTAGTTGAGTAATTCTAAAATTGAGAAATACTTGTGTTGAAGTTTGCAAGTCCCGTAGCATGCACGTATGGTAACCGTTGTGTAACAAATTTGAAACATGAGGTGTTCTTTGAGTGTCATCCTTTGTGTGGAGGTCGGGGGCACGTGATGGTTAACTCCTACCAACCTCCCCCTAGGAGCATGCGTGTAGAGTTGGTTTTGATGACTTGTAGATTTTTGCAATAAGTATGTGAGTTCTTTATGACTAATGATGAGTCCATGGATTATACGCACTCTCACCCTTCCATCATTTCTAGCCTCTTCGGTGCCGTGCATTGCCCTTTCTCACCTTGAGAGTTGGTGCAAACTTCGCCGGTGCATCCAAACCCCGTGATATGATACACTTTATCACACATAAACCTCCTTATATATTCCTCAAAACAGCCACCATACCTACCTATCATGGCATTTCCATAGCCATTCCGAGATATATTGCCATGCAACTTTCCACCATTCCGTTTATTATGACACGCTTCATCATTGTCATATTGCCATGCATGATCATGTAGTTGACAGCGTATTTGTGGCAAAGCCACCATGCATATTATTTCATACATGTCACTTTTGATTCATTGCCCATCCCGGTACACCGCCAGAGGCATTCATTTAGAGTCATATTTTGTTCTAGTATCAAGTTGTAATCATTGAGTTGTAAATAAATAGAAGTGTGATGATCATCATTCATAGAGCATTGTCCCTAAAAAAGAGAGAAAGGCTAAAAAAAGAAGGCCCAAAAGAAAAAAAGGAAATAAAAAAGGGGCAATGCTACTATCTCTTTTTCCACACTTGTGCTTCAAAGTAGCACCATGATCTTTATGATAGAGAGTCTCTTGATTTGTCACTTTCATATACTAGTGGGAATTTTTCATTATAGAACTTGGCTTGTATATTCCAACAATGGGCTTCCTCAAATGCCCTAGGTCTTCATGAGCATTGGATGCACACCCTCTTAGTTTCATTTGTTGAGCTTTCATACATTTATAGCTCTAGTGCATCCATTGCATGGCAATCCCTACTCCTTGCGTTGACATCAATTGATGGGCATCTCCATAGCCCATTGATTAGCCGCGTCAACATGAGACTTTCTCCTTTTTATCTTCTCCACAAAACCTCCATCATCATATTCTATTCCAACCATAGTGCTATGTCCATGGCTCACGCTCATGTATTGCGTGAAGGTTGAAAAAGTTTGAAAGTACTTAAGTATGAAACAATTGCTTGTCTAAAACCGAGGTTGTGCATGATTTGAATATTTTGTGTGATGAAGATGGGACATAGCCAAACAATATGATTTTGTAGGGATGAACTTACTTTGGCCATGTTATTTTGAGAAGACATAATTGCTTAGTTAGTATGCTTGAAGTATTATTATTTTTATGTCAATATTAAAATTTTATCTTGAATCTTTCAGATCTGAACATTCATGCCACAATAAAGAAAGTTACATTGAGAAATATGCTAGGTAGCATTCTACATCAAAAATTGTGTTTTTATCATTCACCTACTCGAGGACGAGCAGGAATTAAGCTTGGGGATGCTTGATATGTCTCCAACGTATCTATAATTTTTTATTGTTCCATACTATTATATTATCTGATTTGGATGTTTAATGGGCTTTATCATACACTTTTATATTATTTTTGGGACTAACCTATTAACCGGAGGCCCAGCCCAAATTGTTGTTTTTTGCCTATTTCAGTGTTTCGCAGAAAAGGAATATCAAACGGAGTCCAAACGGAAAGAAACCTTCGGGAACGTGATTTTTGGAACAAACATGATCCAGAGGACTTGGAGTGGACGTCAAGCAATCAACGAGGAAGCCACGAGGCAGGGAGGCGCGCCTGCCCCCTTGGGCGCGTCCCCCACCCTCGTGGGCCCCTCGTAGCTCCACCGACCTACTTCTTCCTCCTATATATACCTACGTACCCCGAAAACATCCAGGAGCACCATGAAACCCTATTTCCACCGCCGCAACCTTATGTATCCGTGAGATCCCATCTTGGGGCCTTTTCCGGCGCTCCGCGGGAGGGGGCATTGATCATGGAGGGCTTCTACATCAACACCATAGCCTCTCCGATGATGTGTGAGTAGTTTACCTCAGACCTTTGGGTCCATAGTTATTAGCTAGATGGCTTCTTTCTCTCTCTTTGGATCTCAATACAAAGTTCTCCTCGATTCTCTTGGAGATCTATTCGATGTAATCTTCTTTTGCGGTGTGTTTGTCGAGATCCGATGAATTTTGGGTTTATGATCAAGATTATCTATGAACAATATTTGAATCTCCTCTGAATTCTTTTATGTATGATTGGTTATCTTTGCAAGTCTCTTCGAATTATCAGTTTGGTTTGGCCTACGAGATTGATCTTTCTTGCAATGGGAGAAGTGCTTAGCTTTGGGTTCAATCTTGTGGTGCTCGATCCCAGTGACAGTAGGGGAAATGAAACGTATTGTATTGTTGCCATCGAGGATAAAAAGATGGGGTTTATATCATATTGCTTGAGTTTATCCCTCTACATCATGTCATCTTGCCTAATGCGTTACTCGGTTCTTATGAACTTAATACTCTAGATGCATGCTGGATAGCGGTCGATGTGTGGAGTAATAGTAGTAGATGCAGGCAAGAGTCGGTCTACTTGTCACGGACGTGATGCCTATATACATGATCATGCCTGGATATTCTCATAACTATGCTCAATTCTATCAATTGCTCGACAGTAATTTGTTCACCCACCGTAATACTTATGCTATCTTGAAAGAAGCCACTAGTGAAACCTATGGCCCCCGGGTCTATTTTCCATCATATTAATCTCCCGTCAACTAGCTATTTCTGTTGCTGTTTATTTTGCTTTCTTTACTTTTAGTCTTTATCATAAAAATACCAAAAATATTATCTTATCATCTCTATCAGATCTCACTTTTGCAAGTGGCCGTGAAGGGATTGACAACCCCTTTATGGCGTTGGTTGCAAGGTTCTTATTTGTTTTTGTAGGTGCGTAGGACTTGAGCATGGTCTCCTACTGGATTGATACCTTGGTTCTCAAAAACTGAGGGAAATACTTACGCTACTTTACTGCATCACCCTTTCCTCTTCAAGGGAAAACCAACGCAGTGCTCAAGAGGTAGCAGGAGGTGATATTGACTGCATGTCATGTCCTAAACCGAGTTCCCACAAAGAACAAAGAGATAACTCCATTCGAGGAATGGGAGAAGAAAAGGTTAAAACTCTCTTACCTATGAACTTAGGGTTGTTTGGCGAATGTCAATGTGCCAATTCCGAAGAAGCGCAAACTTGGACCAAAAACCGTGGATTGTGTTTTCCTTGGATATGCTTTTCATAGCATTGGTTATAGATTCTTGGTTGTAAAATCTGAGGTACCTGACATGCATGTTGGTACGATCGTGGTGTCGAATGATGCGACTTTCTTTGAAGATATCTTTCCCATGAAGGACATGAATACCTCATCTAATCAGGAGATGCCTAGTTCATCGAATCAGGAACCAGTTACATTTACTGAACCTGCTATTTCGATGGAACACTTTGAAAATCTTGTGGAGGAGAACAATGAAGTTCCTTCTTGGAGCAAGAGAGAGAGGACCTCAAAGCCCTTTTGTGATGATTTTCATGTGTATCTCATAGATGACACTCTGATACGTCTCCAACGTATCCACTTTTCCAAACACTTTTGCCCTTGTTTTGGACTCTAACTTGCATGATTTGAATGGAACTAACCCGGACTGATGCTGTTTTCAGCAGAATTGCCATGGTGTTATTTTTGTGCAGAAATAAAAGTTCTCGGAATGACATGAAACTTCACGGAGCCATGCTACCTGTTGAGCACTGCGTTGGTTTTCCCTTGAAGAGGAAAGGGTGATGCAGTAAAGTAGCGTAAGTATTTCCCTCAGTTTTTGAGAACCAAGGTATCAATTCAGTAGGAGACCATGCTCGAGTCCCACGCACCTACACAAACAAATAAGAACCTCGCAACCAACGCGATAAAGGGGTTGTCAATCCCTTCACGGTCACTTACGAGAGTGAGATCTGATAGATATGATAAGATAATATTTTTGGTATTTTCATGATAAAGAGTAAAAGTAAAGATTGCAAAAATAAACGGTGACAGAAATAGCATGTTGACAGGAGATTAATATGATGGAAAATAGACCCGGGGGCCATAGGTTTCACTAGTGGCTTCTCTCAAGATAGCATAAGTATTACGGTGGGTAAACGAATTACTGTCGAGCAATTTATAAAATTGAGCATAGTTATGAGAATATCTAGGCATGGTCATGTATATAGGCATCACGTCCGTGACAAGAAGACCGACTCCTGCCTGCATCTACTACTATTACTCCACACATTGACCGCTATCCAGCATGCATCTAGAGTATTAAGTTCATAAGAACAGAGTAATGCTTTAAGCAAGATAACATGATGTAGAGGGATAAACTCATGAAATATGATATAAACCCCATCTTTTTATCCTCGATGGCAACAATACAATACATGTCGTTTCCCCTACTGTCATTGGGATCGAGCACCGCAAGATTGAACCCAAAGCTAAGCACTTCTCCTATTGCAAGAAAGATCAATCTAGTAGGCCAAACCAAACTGATAATTCGAAGAGACTTGCAAAGATAACCAATCATACATAAAAGAATTCAGAGGAGAATCAAATATTGTTCATAGATAAACTTGATCATAAACCCACAATTCATCCGATCTCGACGAACAGACCGCAAAAAGAGATTACATCGAATAGATCTCCAAGAAGATCGAGGAGAACTTTGTATTGAGATCCAAAGAGAGAGAAGAAGCCATCTAGCTAATAACTATGGACCCGAAGGTCTGAGGTAAACTACTCACATATCATCGGAGAGGCTATAGTGTTGATGTACACTAGTAGAAAACGGGCCTATTGTCCCGGTTTGTAATGGCCTTCTGTCCCGGTTCCTGAACCGGGACTGAAGGGTCGTTTCTAATGCCCTGACCCTTTAGTCCCGGTTCTAACCAGAACCGGGACAGATGGGCCTCCACGTGGCCTGTGCGCTGAGCCCAGGCAGGAGGGCCTTTGGTCCCGGTTGGTGGCACCAACCGGGACCAATAGGCATCCACGCGTCAGCATTTCTGTGGCTAGGGTTTTTTTTTGAAGGGGGGGGGGTTGGGGGTTTTGGGTGTTAATTTAGGTATTTCATATATTGTGTTAGCTAGCTAATTAATAGAGAGAAGTGTCCTCTCTTATGTCCGTGCTTGGTCAACGCTACGTACTATACATACGTATAGAGAGGACTAGACACGCTAGCTAGCTAGCAAGCAAATGAAGGAAACAGAAGATCGTCATGAACATATATGCATACAGAGAGAAGTGATATCGACCACCTCTCCATCTCCGAGAGATTGGTCGAACAACAGGTTCTTGTATATCTATCCGACACTACCGGCTACATATATACAGTAATTATCTCTTACAAATATAATCTCCTAAATTACGGATGCATGGTCCACATAGTATTCTCCGTCTTCAGCGATCACGTGGTCAAGAAAGAATGCCGCCAATTCCTCTTGAATTTCTCGCATGCGATCTGGTGCTAGGAGTTCATCCCGCATCCGGAACATCTAATTTGAAGAAGGGGGTCAATACATATATATATATATGAATGAATGAAACTCAACACAAATGATGGTAATAAAATAAAATTGTGAATATTGTTATTTACGCACTTCATATTGTTCGGCAGAGTAGCCCCGCTCACAGGTCGTGTGGCGGATGGACTCGCAAATGTAGTATCCACAGAAATCATTCCCTTGGTCCTGCCACAACCACTTTACAAGAAATAGAGTTCAATCAAACAGATAAGCAAGAATGCCAAATGGTATTGATGAAACTAGCGCTTGAATCAATAGCTAGGAGATGTGCGGAACATGCTACTATAGTACTTACTTTCGGGTGTCTAAATTGCAGCTCCTTCGGCAGTCCCGGAGCTTTTTTGGTGAATTTTCTCCAAACCCTGCCAGACAAAGAAAACAATTACTTGATATCAGAAATGAACAAAGTTGCTGATATGGTGGATAATGATCGATTTAACTTACTTCTGGAGTATTTGAGTCATGTCCGCATACTCCTGGGGATCTTTTCGTTTAGAGTCCAAGACAGTTACTACTCCCTGATCAAGCCTAATCTCTAGGAGAATATAGTGGTACCTGCGCACGCATGCATAACTCATCAATTACATTACTATAACCTGGACTAATATATAAGGGAAACCGAATATGCACATGACAGTAACACTCACTTGAAGTTGTAAGGAAAGAGTATTATATCTTTGTTTTCATTTATTTTGAATGATCGTAGAAAGTTGGCCTCGGTATCTGCGGCATGAAATTCAACCTCAGTTGCATCTATGAGATATGTGTTAATGAACCCAATATCACCGACTTGTCTTTTCTTCAATTCGGCGATCTTCAATCTGCATAATTAATATAGTGAGGATAATTATAAATACATGCAATGAAAGAGCTGAGCTATATAGAGAGACTTAATGACAGAAGTAGTAGTACTTACATACAGTAGCAGGTGACCGTTTCTTTATTGAGGGCCAATTGATTGAAAAACTGATAGAACTCCTCAAATGGAATAGGCAACAAATCAATTCCAACAAGGTCATGCTCCTTTTTAACTCTCACATACAAAGTACTCCTCCCCCAGACTCTCTACAAATTTTCATGTACCAATCATGCAATCTTCGCATCATCGTTGATAGAGATCTTTCATCTTTGACGAGAGGCTTCCCGTACTCATATCTGTGTATCTATACGTCCATGAAATCATAATGTACATCATTAGGCAGGTAATCTCCAAGATTGCTATAACCGGGCACCATCCTCGGATCGACGATGTCGCTAGGCACCTTGAGCGGGGGGCACGATTGATTCCCTTGTTCGCCGAGCTGGGCAATTTGTTTCCCAGCTGCTCATCATTCTTTCATCCTTTGATCACTGACTGTACTTCCCGACCGCTCCTCTTCGGCCCATGTATTTCCAATAATGCGCTCATAGTTGCCTTTCGGCGGAGACTTGGGTGGTTTTGCCAGGGCAGCCAGAGTGCGCTTCGCTTTCACCGGATCTACCTTCTCCTCCGGAGGTGGATGTCTCTTTGCTTTCAACCCTTGAAACCAGTTATCCACTTTGGTTCGCGCGATCTTTGTGTTCTCCTCCGGGGTCCTCTCGTATGGTAACTTCTCTAGAGTCTTTAGAGAAGGACCGAATCTGTATGTCCTCCCGCCTCTGGCTGTACTGCTAGACACCGGCTGAGCAGACGGAGCGGCTGTCTTCTTTACTTGCTTACAAGGCGGAGAAGGACTACGACGCGCCGGAGCAGCTGCCGGAGCGGCGGCGGGTCTCTTTCGCCCTTGCTGACGAGGCGGAGAAGGAGGAGGCTGGCTGCTCGGGCGCGCCGGCGCAGGCGGAGAAGGAGGCGGAGTGCCACCACGCGCCGGAGAAGGAGCCAGCCGAGGGCCCTGATCGTCACTCGCTGGAGGAGGAGGCGGTGGAGGAGGCGGAGTGCCCTGACTCGCCGGAGGAGGAGGAGGAGGCGGAGGCGTCCAGTTCGGAAGGTTGATGAGCTCCTTCCGCCATAGGCATGGAGTCTTCAGAGAAGAACCCAGCCAAGTCTCCCCTTCTCCGGTAGGGTGGTCAAGCGGGAGGTCCTCAAATCTCTCCGTTATTTCATCCACCATCACCTTAGCATATCCTTCTAGAATCGGCCGGCAGTGAAAAGTTGCACCAGGTTCATTAGGAAAAACAGAGCCAATAGCCGCCTTGACCTTCATATTAATCCATTGCGTCATAAGGTGGCAATTTTGAGACTCCGTGATAGCATCCACGGGATAGCTGGCAGGAGCCGTCAAGACATGCTCCGGCTGAAGCAGCTCGGTGGAAGCCATGCCGCTTCTCCGCTGAGATGGCGGGGTAGCTTTAGGGGAAGCTTCGGCAAGTCATTTGCTGCGATTTGCTTCTCGTTCCTCTATCGCTTCTACCCTTGCGTGCAGCGCCTGCAGTTCGGTCTGCTGCACTTTCTTCCTCCTCTCATGGCTTTTGTAACCGCCTGTGTCCGGAAACCCAGCCTTTCACGGAATGGAGCCTGGCGTGCCTCGTGTCCATCCAGGGTGCTTAGGATTTCCGAGGGCCTTTGTGAGCTCGTCGTTCTCTCTATCTGGAAGGAACGTCCCTTTCTGCGCTGCATCGATATAGTACCGAAGCTTCTTCAAGGGTATGTCAAGTTGCTCGTCCGTCCAAATGCACTTCCCTATTACAGGGTCCAAGGATCTGCCAGCCCCGAAGAACCAAGTCCGGCAATGGTCTGGTCAGTTCATTATCTCTGGTTCGATCCCTTTATCAAGCAGATCAGTCTTAGCCTTTGCCCACTTAGGCCGGCCTTCGAGGTAGCCACCTGACCCCGTGCGATGGTGAAGCATCTTCTTCGCAGCATTGTTCTTGTTTGTCTCCGACATCTTCTTACTCTTATCCGATGTATTGTGGGCCACAAATGCGGGCCATTGATCTCTGATCTTCTCATATTTTCCCTTGAATTCTGGTGTCTCTTCTTTGTCGACAAACCTTTTCAGCTCATTCTTCCACCTCCTGAATAGCTCTGCCATCTTCTTAAGAGCAGCAGACTTAATTAATTGCTCTATAACCGGCTTCTCCGGATCCTCCTCTGGCGGTAGGGTGAAATTTGCCTTTAGCTCCTTCCAAATATCATCTTTTTGCATATCATTGACATAAGACACCTCAGGGTCTTCTTTAGCCGGCTTAAACCATTGGTGGATGCTGATCGGGATCTTGTCCCTAACAAGAGCCCCGCACTGAGCAGTAAATGCATCCTTTGTCCGGATGGGTTCAATCGGTAGGCCATCGCGTGCGATTGCTGTGATCTCAAACCTTTCATCCTCGTGCAACTTTTTCTTCGGGCCTCGTCTCTTTACCGAAGTTGTGCTCGATCCGGAGGGCTAGAAAAAAGAAGAAAGGCGAGAGTTAATTAATATGTGTACGTACCAAAACAATGAATGCATCAATTAGCTTGTCTCAGCACAGGCTTAACTAATATATTTACCTGGCCGGACTCTGTTCAGTCACCGGAGCCGTCACCTTGTTCTTCCGGACCTGCTTCTTCACCTTGCTGTTGTTCCGGACCTGCTTCTTCACCCTGCTGTTCTTCCAGACCATCATTGTTGTTAAGAAAACACGACATGACATCACCTCCGTCTAAGGTTATGTCCCGCAACCTCTCTTCTGTTTCCTCGTCTCGTCCGTGCTCCATTGTTTCTGCAAATATATATTACAACATGGCAATTATTACACAAGCATGACAACACGTGGATATATTAGTTTGGGTGTACTCCTCGAGAGTTTTCACTGTCGAAGTTATCCGGGAGGGGGTAATATCGACAATGATGAGGTACATACACGGGAAAATAATGTTATCGGGGAGTAGGTATATCGACCCCCCCCCCCACGTGTTGAAGTTATCGGGAGGGGTACATTTATATCGACAACGACGATATACGTACATGGGAAAATAATATATCGGGGAGGGGGTATATCGACCCCCCCACATGTTGAAGTTATCGGGAGGGGTACATTTATATCGACAATGACGAAATACGTACATGGGAAAATAATATTATCGGGGAGGGGGTATATATATTGACCCCCCCACGTGTTGAAGTTATCGGGAGGGGGTAATATCAACAACAATGAGATACATACACGGGAAAATAATGTTATCGAGGAGCGGGTATATCGACCCCCGCCCACGTGTTGAAGTTATCGGGAGGGGTTTATATATTGAAAACGATGACATACGTACATGGGAAAATAATATTATCGGGGAGGGGGTATATCACCCCCCCCACGTGTTGAAGTTATCGGGAGGGGGTATATATATCGACCCCCCTCGTGTTGAAGTTACCGGGAGGGGGTAATATCGACAACGATGAGATACATACATGGGAAAATAATGTTATCAGGGAGGGGCTATATCGACCCCCCCAAGTGTTGAAGTTATCGGGAGGGGTATATCGACGACGACAGACCCGATAAAACAGAAGAAAACGAAGAAGAAATAAAAAGAGGAGAAGAAGAAAGGAATAGCTAGAGGAGAAGATCGAAGAAAAAAAGAAGAAAAAAAAAAGAGGAGAAGAAGAAAGGAATAGAGGCGAAGAAGAGATCCTCTATTCCTTTCTTCTTCTCCTCTTCTTTTTCTTCTTTTTTCTTCTTCTTATTTATTTCTCCTCTTCTTCCTCTCCCCTCTTCTTCGCCTTTCTTCCTCTTCTTATTTCCTTTTTCCTCTCATTCTTTTTCTTCTTCTTCCTTCTTAAAAATACATGAAGTAGTATTGCCTAATTCATTGTTCATATGAATATACAAACATTTGCATATTTACAATAATTAATATCACCAAAAAAATCTATGAACAGAAAAAAATCCTAATTTTTCTAAAAAACTATCTTTTGCATATATACATGAACATATATATACACAGAGAACATATATACACATATATAAAAACAAGCATATATAAGAAAAAAAATCATATATATGAAAAAAATGCTAGCTAGGGAGGGCGCCGGCCGGACCAGGAGGACCGCGGGGTCGGCGACGAGGATGGCGACAGGGCAGTGGGCGCGTGCTCGGGGTAGGGGGCGTGGGCGACGGCGACGGTGGGCCGGGGCGGCGAGCGTCGGGGAAGGGCCCGGCGCGGGCGACGGCGAGGGAGGGCCGGGGCGGCGCGCGTCGGGGCAGGGATGCGGGCGACGGCGACGGGGGCGGGCCGGGGCGGCGCACGTCGGGGCAGGGGCGCGGGCGACGGCGACGACGGGGGCGGGCCGGGGCGGGCGGCGTCGGGGCAGCCTGGCGGCATCGGCGTCGTTGGGGGCGGCAACTGCAAGATGAGAGTGAAAATTTCCTAAGTGTGGACTTATATAGCAGAGCCTTTAGTCCCGGTTCGTGGCAGGAACCGGGACTAAAGGTGGGCATTAGTCCCGGTTGGTGCCACCAACCGGGACCAAAGTCCACTTTTCAGCAGCCCAAAGGGCGGGAAGCGGCGGCCTTTGGTCCCGGTTGGTGGCACCAACCGGGACTAAAGGGTGTCATTGGTACCGGTTCGTGGCACCAACCGGGACCAATGCCCACCTTTAGTCCCGGTTGGTGCCACCAACCGGGACCAAAGGCCTTGTGCTGCTGCGCCCGTGTCGAAAGTTTAGTCCCACCTCGCTAGTTGAGAGGGGTGCGCAGTGGTTTATAAGCCCCACTGCCGCACCCCTCTCGAGCTTCTCTCCATTGCAGGCTTACGGGCCTAATTGTCAGTGCTATGCCTGTGGGCCTACTGGGCCTCCTGCGGGCCTGAATCCTGGCCCATGGATGGGTTTCTAGTCGTATTCAGGCCGTGGGGGCCCAGTAGGTGGCACTTTTTTTGTTTTTTTGTTTTTTGTTGCATTATTTATTTTATATTCTTTTGTTTTTTGCTCTATTTTTTAATTCTTTATGCTTTTAGTTTTAGAAAAATTATAAACTTTTTGTTAATGCCATTAGTTTTCAAATTTGAAAACATTTTTTTGTTTTCTTTGTTGCTTTATTTATTTTATTTTGTTTCTACTTACAACAAAATACTTATTGTTGCTATTTTTATTTACTTTTTTTCTTCAGTTTTTTTGTTTTGTTTTCTGCATTATTTATTTTATTTTGTTTTTTGTTTTATTTTTTAATTCTTTTTTGCTTTTAGTTTTAGAAAAATTATAAAATTTCCGTTAGTGCCATTAGTTTTCAAATTTGAATAGTTAAAATTTGAATTCTTTGAAATTTGTGTGAATCACAAGTTTGGGATTAACTTTACCAATGGTCCACGTGGCTGCCCTCTTGAGAGGGTTCTTGGTGAGAACATTGTTGACAAGGAGCGAACTGGGATTAATGGTATTACGAGGGCCAAACCATAAGACATTAAAGCATTTGAAATGAACTATGAAAAAGTTGGCATAGCATGTGCATGTACAAAACGGAGAATGGTATCATACTCGTGTGTTACAAAGTTGGCATGGTATCATCATAATAGTTGCGGGAGAAAGTCTTCACTTTTTCTTCGCTTGTGTCATTTGCTTATTGCGCCGTAACCATGGATAATCTTCATCGTTTATCAGGATGCTTGGGTCAGCCTTGACTTTGAAGGGAGGAATTTCATGAAACTTTTCATAATCTTTAGACATGTCTGTCTTGCCCTTCACTCCCACGATGTCCCTTTTTCCTGAAAGAACTATGTGGCGCTTTGGCTCATCGTATGATGTATTCGCTTCCTTATCTTTTATTTTTTCTCGGTCTGGTAGACATGTCCTTCACATAGAGAACCTGTGCCACATCATTGGCTAGGACGAACGGTTCATCAGTGTACCCAAGATTTTTCAGATCCACTGTTGTCATTCCGTACTGTGGGTCTACCTGTACCCCGCCTCCTGACAGATTGACCCATTTGCACTTAAATAAAGGGACCTTAAAATCATGTCTGTAGTCAAGTTCCCATATGTCCACTATGTAACCATAATATGTGTCCTTTCCCCTCTCGGTTGTTGCATCAAAGCGGACACCGCTGTTTTGGTTGGTGCTCTTTTGATCTTGGTCAATCGTGTAAAATGTATTCCCATTTATCTCGTATCCTTTGTAAATCAATACAGTCAAAGATGGTCCCCTGGACAACAAGTACAGCTCATCACAAACAGTGTTGTCACCTCTGAGACGTGTTTCCAACCAACTGCTGAAAGTCCTGATGTGTTCACATGTAATCCAGTTGTCGCACTGCTCCGGGTGTTTGGAGTGCAGACTGTTCTTGTGTTCATCGACATACGGGGTCACCAAGGTAGAGTTCTGTAGAACTGTGTAGTGTGCTTGAGACCAAGAATATCCGTCCCTGCATATTATTGAGTCCCTTCCAAGCGTGCCTTTTCCAGTCAGTCTCCCCTCATACCGCGATTTAGGGAGACCTATCTTCTTAAGGACAGGAATGAAGTCAACACAAAACCCGATGACATCCTCTGTTTGATGGCCCATGGAGATGCTTCCTTATGGCCTAGCGCGGTTACGGACATATTTCTTTAGGACTCCCATGAACCTCTCAAAGGGGAACATATTGTGTAGAAATATGGGCCCCAGAATGACAATCTCGTCGACTAGATGAACTAGGACGTGCGTCATGATATTGAAGAAGGATGGTGGGAACACCAGCTCGAAACTGACAAGACATTGCGCCACATCACTCCTTAGCCTTGGTATGATTTTTGGATCGATCACCTTCTGAGAGATTGCATTGAGGAATGCACATAGCTTCACAATGGCTAATCGGACATTTTCCGGTAGAAGCCCTCTCAATGCAACCGGAAGCAGTTGTGTCATAATCACGTGGCAGTCATGAGACTTTAGGTTCTGGAACTTTTTCTCTGGCATATTTATTATTCCCTTTATATTCGACGAGAAGCCAGTCGGGACCATTATACTGAGCAGGCATTCAAAGAAAATTTCTTTCTCTTCTTTCATAAGAGCGTAGCTGGCAGGACCTTCATACTGCTTCGGAGGCATGCCGTCTTTTTCGTGCAAACGTTGCAGGTCCTCCCGTGCCTCAGGTGTATCTTTTGTCTTCCCATACACGCCCAAGAAGCCTAACAGGTTCACGCAAAGGTTCTTCGTCACGTGCATCACGTCGATTGAAGAGTGGACCTCTAGCTCGTTCCAGTAGGGTAGGTCGAAGAATATAGATTTCTTCTTCCACATGGGTGCGCCTCCCTCAGCGTCATTCGAAACAGCTAGTCCGCCGGAACCCTTTCCAAAGATTACGTGTAAATCATTGACCATAGCAAGTACGTGATCACCGGTACGCATGGCGGGCTTCTTCCGGTGATCTGCCTCGGCTTTGAAATGCTTGCCTTTCTTTCGACATTGATGGTTGGTCGGGAGAAATCGACGATGGCCCACATACACATTCTTCCTGCATCTGTCTAGGTATATACTTTTGGTGTCATCCAAACAGTGCGTGCATGCGTGGTATCCCTTGTTTGTCTGTCCTGAAAGGTTACTAAGAGCGGGCCAATCATTTATGGTCACGAACAACAACGCCTTTAGGTTAAATTCCTCTTGTTTGTGCTCATCCCACGTACGTACACCGTTTCCATTCCACAGCTGTAAAAGTTCTTCAACTAATGGCCTTAGGTACACATCAATGTCGTTGCCGGGTTGCTTAGGGCCTTGGATGAGAACTGGCATCATAATGAACTTCCGCTTCATGCACATCCAAGGAGGAAGGTTATACATACATAGAGTCATGGGCCAGGTGCTGTGATTGCTGCTCTGCTCCCCGAAAGGATTAATGCCATCCGCGCTTAAAGAAAACCATATGTTCCTTGGGTCCTTTGCAAACTCATCCCAGTACTTTCTCTCGATTTTTCTCCACTGCGACCCGTCAGCGGGTGCTCTCAACTTCCCATCTTTCTTACGGTACTCACTGTGCCATCGCATCAACTTGGCATGCTCTCCGTTTCTGAACAGACGTTTCAACCGTGGTATTATAGGAGCATACCACATCACCTTCGCAGGAACCCTCTTCCTGGGGGGCTCGCTGTCAACATCACCAGGGTCATCTTTTCTGATCTTATACCGCAATGCACCGCATACCGGGCATGCGTTCAGATCCTTGTATGCACCACGGTAGAGGATGTAGTCATTAGGGCATGCATGTATCTTCTGCACCTCCAATCCTAAAGGGCATACGACCTTCTTTGCTGCGTATGTACTGTCGGGCAATTCGTTATCCTTTGGAAGCTTCTTCTTCAATATTTTCAGTAGCTTCTCAAATCCTTTGTCAGGCACAGCATTCTCTACCTTCCACTGTAGCAATTCTAGTACGGTACCAAGCTTTGTGTTGCCATCTTCGCAATTGGGGTACAACCCTTTTTTGTGATCCTCTAACATGCGATCAAACTTCAGCTTTTCCTTTTGACTTTCGCATTGCGTCCTTGCATCGACAATGACCCGGCGGAGATCATCATCATCGGGCACATCGTCTGGTTCCTCTTGATCTTCAGCAGCTTCACCCGTTGCAGCATCATTGGGCACATCGTCTGGTTCCTCTTGATCTTCACCAGCTCCCCCTGTTGCAGCATCACCGTATTCAGGGGGCACATAGTTGTCATCGTACTCTTCTTGTTCGCCGTCTTCCATCATAACCCCTATTTCTCCGTGCCTTGTCCAAACATTATAGTGTGGCATGAAACCCTTGTAAAGCAGGTGGGTGTGAAGGATTTTCCGGTTAGAGTAAGACTTCGTATTCCCACAATTAGGGCATGGACAACACATAAAACCATTCTGCTTGTTTGCCTCAGCCGCTTCAAGAAATTCATGCATGCCCTTAATGTACTCAGAGGTGTGTCTGTCACCGTACATCCATTGCCGGTTCATCTGCGTGCGTTATATAAAATTAAGTGTGTCAAAAACCATTACAGAACATCATGAATAGATAATTAAGTGACCAAATTAATATAAGTTCATCATCACATTAAAACCAAAGTACATACATAGTTCTCATCTAACAACATATAGCTCTCCAAAGCATCTAATTAATTAAACCATACACTGAAACTATGTAAAACATTTCAATGCAAAAACAAACGCGATCATAATCGCAACCAAGGTAACAATTGATCCAACGACATAATGATACCAAGCCTCAGTATGAACGGCATATTTTTCTAATCTTTCTAATCTTCAAGCGCATTGCATCCATCTTGATCTTGTGATCATCGACGACATCCGCAACATGCAACTCCAATATCATCTTCTCCTCCTCATTTTTTTTATTTTTTCCTTCAAGAAATTGTTTTCTTCTTCAACTAAATTTAACCTCTCAACAATAGGGTCGGTTGGAATTTCCGGTTCACATACCTCCTAGATAAATAAAATCTATGTCACGTTGGTCGGCATAATTTTCATAAACAGTAAATGAACCAATAGTTATAAAGATAATATATACCACATCCAAATCATAGACAGGACGAGGCCGACGGGGGCGGATACCAAAACCATCGCACTATATAAGATGCAATAATAAAAGTAAGAAAATGATACAAGTATCTATCTAAACATACAACTAAGAATATTTTTCCTTTCAGAAAGAAGATAAGAACAAGAGGCTCACCGCGGTGGTGCCGGTGATGAGATCGGCGCAGGTGATCGACGGCGGTGAAGACGGGGGCGGGGTGTGACGGACCGCTAAACCTAGACAAATATTGAGGAAAATGGATCTTGGAGGTCGAGCTTGGAGAGGAGAAAGCTTAAGTAGTGTGGCTCGGGCATTCCATCGAACACCTTGTGTGCATAGGAGGTGAGATAGAGCACCACCAAGCCCTCTTCCCCTCGGCCAAAAAAAACAGAGCAGTGTGCTCTGCTCTTGCGCGAGGGGTTATATATAGGCACCACCATTGGTCCCGGTTGGTGGCATGAACCGGGACTAAAGGGGGGCCTTTGGTCCCGGTTCATGCCTCCAACCGGGGCCAATGGTGGTGGGCCAGGAGCCAGGACCATTGGTCCCGGTTCGTCCCACAGACCGGGACCAAAAGGTACAGACGAACCGGGACCAATGGCCCACGTGGCCCGGCCGGCCCCCTGGGCTCACGAACCGGGTCCAATGCACCCATTGATCCCGGTTCTAGACTGAACTGGGACTAATGGTCTTACCCGGCCTGAACCTTTGCCTCATTTTCTACTAGTGGTAGAAGCCCTCCTTGATCAATGCCCCCTTCGGCGGAGCGCCGGAAAAGGCCCCAAGATGGGGTCTCACGGGTATAGAAGGTTGCAGCGGTGGAAATAGGGTTTTGGCTCCGTCCTTGATGTTTTCGGGGTACGTAGGTATATATAGGAGGAAGAAGTACGTCGGTGGAGCAACGAGGGGCCCACGAGGGTGGTGGGCGCGCCCAGGGGGTAGGCGCCCCCCTGCCTCGTGGCTTCCTCGTCTGTTGCTTTACGTAGACTCCAAGTCCTCTGGATCACGTTTGTTCCGAAAATCACGTTCCCGAAGGTTTCATTCCATTTGGACTCCGTTTGATATCCTTTTCCTTCGAAAGACTGAAATAGGCAAAAAACCAGCAATTTGGGCTGGGCCTCCGGTTAATAGGTTAGTCCCCCAAAAATATAGAAGTGTATAATAAAGCCCAATAAGCATCCAAAACAGAATATAATATAGCATGGAACAATAAAAAATTATAGATACGTTGGAGACGAATCAAGCATCCCCAAGCTTAATTCCTGCTCGTCCTCGAGTAGGTAAATGATAAAAACAGAATTTTTGATGTGGAATGCTTTTAGCATAATTTTCAATGTAACCCTCTTAATTGTGGTATGAATATTCAGATCCAAAAGATTCAAGATAAAAACTTAATATTGACATAAAAGTAATAATACTTCAAGCATACTAACTAAGCAATTATGTCTTCTCAAAATAACATGGCCAAAGAAAGTTCATCCCTACAAAATCATATAGTTTGGTCATGCTCCATTTTCGTCACACAAGAATGCTCTCATCATGCACAACCTCGGATTCAGCCAAGCAATTGTTTCGTACTTTAGAAATTTCAAACCTTTTCAACTTTCACGCAATACATGAGCGTGAGCAATGGACATAGCACTATGGGTGAAATAGAATATGATGATGGGGGTTATGTGGAGAAGACAAAAAAGGAGAAAGTCTCACATCAACGCGGCTAATCAACGGGCTAGGGAGATGCCCATCAATTGATGTTAATGCAAGGAGTAGGGATTGCCATGCAACGGATGCACTAGAGATATAAATGTATGAAAGCTCAACAAAAGAAACTAAGTGGGTGTGCATCCAACTTGCTTGCTCACGAAGACCTAGGGCATTTGAGGAAGCCCATCGTTGGAATATACAAGCCAAGTTCTATAATGAAAAATTCCCACTAGTAAATGAAAGTGACAAAACAAGAGACTATCTATCATAAGGATCATGGTGCTACTTTGAAGCACAAGTATGGAAAAAGATAGTAGCATTACCCCTTTTTATTTTTTTTCCTTTTCTTGGGCCTTTTTTTCTTTTGGCCTTTCTCTTTTTTTTGGACAATGCTCTATGAATGATGATCATCACACTTCTATTTATTTACAGCTCAATGATTACAACTCGATACTAGAACAAAGTATGACTCTATATGAATGCCTTCGGTGGTGTACCGGTAAGGGAAATGAACTAAGAGTGACATGTATGAAATAATATGCATGATGGCTTTGCCACAAATATGATGTCAACTACATGATCATGCAAGGCAATATGACAATGATGAAACGTGTCATGATAAACGGAATGGTGCAAAGTTGCATGGCAATATATCTCGGAATGGCTATGGAAATGCCATAATAGGTAGGTACGGTGGTTGTCTTGAGGAAGATATAAGGAGGTTTATGTGTGAAAGAGTGTATCATATCACGGGGTTTGGATGTACCGGCGAAGTTTGCACCAACTCTCAAGGTGAGAAAGGGCAATGCACGGTACCGAAGAGGCTAGCAATGATGGAAGGTTGAGAGTGCGTATAATCCATGGACTCAACATTAGTCATAAAGAACTCACATACTTATTGCAAAAATCTTTAAGTCATAAAAACCAAGCACTACACGCATGCTCCTAGGGGAAGGGTTGGTATGAGTTAACCATCACGCGATCCCGACCTCCACACAAAGGATGACACTCAAAGAACACCTCATGTTTCAAATTTGTTACACAACGTTTACCATACGTGCATGCTACGGGATTTTCAAACTTCAACACAAGTATTTCTCAAATTCACAACTACTCAACTAGCACAACTTTAATATCACTACCTCCATATCTCAAAACAATCATCAAGCATCAAACTTCTCTTAGTATTCAACACACTCATAAGAAAGTTTTTACCAATCTTGAATACCTAGCATATTAAGACTAATTTCACAATTAAAGCAAATTACCATGCTGTTTTGTAGGACTCTCAAAATAATATAAGTGAAGCATGAGAGAACGATAGTTTCTATAAAACAAATCCACCACCGTACTCTAAAAGATATAAGTGAAGCACTAGAGCAAAAACTATATAGCTCAAAAGATATAAGTGAAGCACATAGATATTCTAATAAATTCCGAATCATGTGTGTCTCTCTCAAAAGGTGTGTATAGAAAGGATGGTTTTGGTAAACTAAAAAGCAAAGACTCAAATCATACAAGATGCTCCAAGCAAAACACATATCATGTGGTGAATAAAAATATAGCTCCAAGTAAAGTTACCGATGGACGAAGACGAAAGAGGGGATGTCTTCCGGGGCATCCCCAAGCTTTGGCTTTTTGGTGTCCTTAGATTCTAAGCCACCCCTGAAGATGTGGGTGGTTAAGAAGAATTAACTTTCTTTTGCAGGGAAAGGTATCCAGCCAGATATCAAAGGCGTCTGATGCTATTGCTGGGGACCTAAAACATCTTGTAGGGCGCAAGATCAAATGCCCAAATGGTCTTACTATGTATTTTGTTCCTGAATCGCTTGCCAATCATCCTATCTGTCCTAATCTTGATCTGAGCTTTGATAATCCTCTTGCCCGTTGAGGGAGTACCTTGGGGTGCCATGGGCATCCTCAAGCTTAGGCTCTTGCCACTCCTTGTTCCATTATCCATCAAATCTTTACCCAAAACTTGAAAACTTGACAACACAAAACTCAACAGAAAATCTCGTGAGCTCCGTTAGCGAAAGAAAACAAAACACCACTTCAAGTTACTGTATTGAACTCATTCTTTATTTATATTGGTGTTAAACTTACTGTATTCCAACTTCTCTATGTTTTATAAACTATTTTACTAGCCATAGATTCCTCAAAATAAGCAAACAACACACGAAAAACAGAATCTGTCAAAAATAGAATAGTCTGTAGTAATCTGTATCTAACGCAAACTTATGGAACGCAAAAAGTTCCCCCAAATTAGGAAGTTCTAGATAATTTGTTTATTGATCTACTACAAAAATAATTAACTGAAAAGCATGTTCCTGTGATTTATGAAAACTAATCTCATGCGCGCAAAGTTTCTATTTTTTACAGCAAGATCAAATAACTATCACCGTAGGTTATCCTAACGGTTTTACTTGGCACAAACACTAACTAAAACATAAAAACAAATCTAACCAGAGGCTAGATCAAATATTTATTCCTAAATAGAAGCAAAAAGCAAAAAAACTAAAATAAAATTGGGTTGCCTCCCAACAAGCGCTATCGTTTAATGCCCCTAGCTAGGCATGAAAGCAAGGATAGATCTAAGTATTATCTTCTTTGGTTTAGGAAAGAAAAGAGCAAACTTATTATCTATGGCATTAATCTTTCTGTTTTGGTAAAGCACATGACTATTAATGGTAGAAGAAAGATTAAGCACGTTGCGGAAATTTGCATCTAAGCTAGCCTTCATCTCTTTGATAGTTTTGTTTTGATAGGAAAGCAAAAGAGAGGTAGATTCAACCTTCTCATTTATGGGGTGCCCAAATATGGTTTTTATCTTTTCATAGGTATCTACGGCATCCCCTTCAAGAAAACCTTCTTCAAAAATAGAGTCTAAGACATGCTTAAAAGACGAAGGTAAGGCAGCATAAAAGCTTTTTAAGTATATTTCAATTTGATATTGGGGCACAAAGCTAGCCCGAATTCTTAGTAACCTATCCCAAGCATCTTTCAAAGACTCATCGAGTAAATAACGGAATATTCCGGGATCGTCTTCATCGAAATTATTCAGATTCTCATTGATAACCCCGGTAGGTTTTTCCATAGCGTCATTATTTATGAGCTTAGAGAGGACAGAAGGACTATCCAAGGCATTGAAGCTTAGGAAAGAACCCCTAGCCGCTTTTGATTCGGCCATGGTAAAAGAAAGGCGAGCGAAAAGAGAGGGCGAATAAAACGGCAAGGGTGAAGTGGGGGAGAGGAGAACGAGAGGCAAATTGCAAATAATGTAGTGCGAGGGATAAGAGTTTTTGATGGGTACTTGGTATGTCTTGACTTGTGCGTAGACTCCCCGGCAACGGCGCCAGAAATCCTTCTTGCTACCTCTTGAGCACTGCGTTGGTTTTCCCTTGAAGAGGAAAGGGTGATGCAGTAAAGTAGCATAAGTATTTCCCTTACTTTTTGAGAACCAAGGTATCAATCCAGTAGGAGACCATGCTCGAGTCCCACACACCTACACAAATAAATAAGAACCTCGCAACGAACACGATAAAGGGGTTGTTAATCCCTTCACGGTCACTTACGAGAGTGAGATCTGATAGATATGATAAGATAATATTTTTGGTATTTTTATGATAAAGAGTAAAAGTAAAGATTGCAAAAATAAACAGCGACAAAAGTAGCTTGTTGACAGGAGATTAATATGATGGAAAATAGACCCGGGGGCCATAGGTTTCACTAGTGGTTTCTCTCAAGATAGCATAAGTATTATGGTGGGTAAACGAATTACTGTCGAGCAATTGATAGAATTGAGCATAGTTATCAGAATATCTAGGTATGATCATGTATATAGGCATCACGTCCATGACAAGTAGACCGACTCCTGCCTGCATCTACTACTATTACTCCTCACATCGACCGCTATCCAGCATGCATCTAGAGTATTAAGTTCATAAGAACAGAGTAATGCTTTAAGCAAGATGACATGGTGTAGAGGGATAAACTCATGCAATATGATATAAACCCCATCTTTTTATCCTCGATGGAAACAATACAATACGTGTCGTTTCCCTTTCTATCACTGGGATCGAGCACCGCAAGGATGAACCCAAAGCTAAGCACTTCTCCTATTGCAAGAAATATCAATCTAGTAGGCCAAACCAAACTGATAATTCGAAGATACTTGCAAAGATAACCAATCATACATAAAAGAATTCAGAGGAGAATCAAATATTGTTCATAGATAAAATTGATCATAAACCCACAATTCATCGGATCTCGACAAACACACCACAAAAAGAGATTACATCGAATAGATCTCCAAGAAGATCGAGGAGAACTTTGTATTGAGATCCAAAGAGAGAGAAGAAGCCATCTAGCTAATAACTATGGACCCGAAGGTCCAAGGTAAACTACTCACACATCATCGGAGAGGCTATGGTGTTGATGTAGAAGCCGTCCATGATCAATGCCCCCTCCGGCGGAGCACCGAAAAAGGCCCCAAGATGGGATCTCAGGGGTACAGAAGGTTGCGGCGGTGGAAATAGGGTTTTGGCTCTGTCCCTGATGTTTTTGGGGTATGTAGGTATATATAGGAGGAAGAAGTACGTCGGTGGAGCAACGAGGGGTCCACGAGGGTGGAGGGCGTGCCTAGGGGGGTAGGCGCGCCCCCTGCCTCGTGGCTTCCTCGTCTGTTGCTTTACGTAGACTCCAAGTCCTCTGGATCATGTTTGTTCCGAAAATCACATTCTCGAAGGTTTCATTCCATTTGGACTCCGTTTGATATCCTTTTCCCTTGGAACACTGAAATAGGCAAAAAAACAGCAGTTTGGGCTGGGCCTCCGGTTAATAGGTTAGTCCCAAAAATAATATAAAAGTGTATAATAAAGCCCAATAAGCATCCAAAACAGAACATAATATAGCATGGAACAATAAAAAATTATAGATACCTTGGAGACGTATCAAGCCACCTTTTGGAATTAATAAAAAATACTGGCGAAAGAATCAACCGAAGGGGGCCCACACCCTGGCCACGAGGGTGGGGGCGCGCCCTACCCCCCTAGGCGCGCCCACCTGCCTCGTGGGCCCCCTAGAGCTCCACCGATCTCAACTCCAACTCCATATATTCACGTTCGGGGAGAAAAAATAAGAGAGAAGGATTCATCGTGTTTTACGATACGGATCCACCGCCAAGCCCTAATCTCTCTCGGGAGGGCTGACCTGGAGTCCGTTCGGGGCTCCGGAGAGGGGAATCCGTCGCCGTCGTCATCATCAACCATCCTCCATCACCAGTTTCATGATGCTCACCGCAGTGTGTGAGTAATCCCATCGTAGGCTTGCTGGACGGTGATGGGTTGGATGAGATTTACCATGTAATCGAGTTAGTTTTGTTAGTGTTTGATCCCTAGTATCCATTATGTTCTAAGATTGATGTTGCTATGACTTTGCTATGCTTAATGCTTGTCACTAGGGCCCAAGTGCCATGATTTCAGATCTGAACCTATTATGTTTTCATGAATATATGTGAGTTCATGATCCTATTTGGCAAGTCAATAGTCACCTACTATATGTTATGATCCGGCAACCCCGAAGTGACAATAACCGGGACCACTCCCGGTGATGACCGTAGTTTGAGGAGTTCATGTATTCA
Source organism: Triticum urartu (assembly GCF_003073215.2). Classification (NCBI taxonomy): domain Eukaryota; kingdom Viridiplantae; phylum Streptophyta; class Magnoliopsida; order Poales; family Poaceae; genus Triticum; species Triticum urartu. The sequence continues at coordinate 668,172,965 of NC_053023.1, forward strand.
CTAAGTGTTAATGCTTTCATCCGGTACTCTATTAAAAGGAGGCCTTAATATCCCTTAGTTTCCAATAGGACCCTGCTGCCACGGGAGGGTAGGACAAAAGATGTCATGCAAGTTCTTTTCCATAAGCACGTATGACTATATTCGGAATACATGCCTACATTACATGGATGAACTGGAGTGTGTCACCTTATGTTATAACTGTTGCATGAGAAATCGCATCCGACATAATTATCCATCATTGATCCATTGCCCACGAGCTTTTCATATATTGATCTTTGCTTAGTTACTTTTCCGTTGCCACTATTACGATTGCTACAAAACTGCTATTGTTACTTTTACCACCGTTACTGTTACTTCCATACTACTTTGCTACTAAATACTTTGCTGCAGATATTAAGACTTCCAGGTGTGGTTGAATTGACAACTCAACTGCTAATACTTAAGAATATTCTTTGGCTCCCCTTGTGTCGAATCAATAAATTTGGGTTGAATACTCTACCCTCGAAAACTGTTGCGATCCCCTATACTTGTGGGTTATCACACTCCCAGTTCTATTTCAGAGGCCTATGCATCTGAAGATGCTGACTACTAGAAGGAAGCGGTTCGTGGCGAGATGGATTCCATCTTGGCGAATGAAACTTGGGAGATAACTGATCTTCCTTATGGGTCAAAACCTATAGGATGCAAATGGGTATTCAAGAAGAAGCTTAGGCCTGATGGTACTATTGAAAAGTACAATGCTCGGCTCGTGGCTAAGGGTTATACCCAAAAGGAAGGTGAAGACTTCTTTGATACTTACTCACCTGTGGCTTGACTGACCACTATTCGAGTTCTACTTTCACTAGCTGCCTCACATGGTCTTCTCGTTCATCAAATGGATGTTAAGTGTCGGTGTCAAAACCGGCGGATCTCGGGTAGGGGGTCCCGAACTGTGCGTCTAAGGAGGATGGTAACAGGAGGCAGGGGACATGATGTTTACCCAGGTTCGGGCCCTCTCGATGGAGGTAATACCCTACTTCCTGCTTGATTGATCTTGATGATATGAGTAATACAAGAGTTGATCTACCATGAGATCGTAGAGGCTAAACCCTAGAAGCTAGCCTATCGTATGATTGTTGTTGTCCTACAGACTAAACCCTCCAATTTATATGGACACCGGAGGGGGCTAGGGTTACACAGAGTCGGTTACAAGGGAGGAGATCTACATATTCGTATCGCCAAGCTTGCCTTCCACGCCAAGGAGAGTCCCATCCGGACACGAGACGAATTCTTCAATCTTGTATCTTCATAGTCCAACAGTCCGGCTGTCCGGATACCCCCTAATCCAGGACTCCCTCAGTAGCCCCTGAACCAGGCTTCAATGACGATGAGTCCGGCGCGCAGATTGTCTTCGGCATTGCAAGGCAGGTTCCTCCTCCGAATACTCCATAGAAGATTTCGAACACAAGGATAGTGTCTGGCTCTGCAAAACAAGTTCCACATACCATCGTAGAGAGAATAATATTTCCACAAATCTAATCTGCTGACACACTCGATATCATGACATCATACCGCGGCCCGGTCTTTATTCAAACCGTTATTCTCAACCAGCCTTGGCGCATATCGCGAGGCGGTTTCCTTGGCACGTCTTGTCGAAGCAGAGATCGTGTCCTCTTATCACGGGATTCTCATCAATACGGACATGGGTAACCCAATCGTGCCTGTCGGTATGACTCCTCGATTGTAGGCAAGTCCCAAAAACGGTCACGAGGAGGACGCTTGGTATTCACCCTCTTTATAAAGAGACCAAGGCCTACCCTTTTTACTCCTCGAACTCAATCGAATCCTTCCCCCGCCTCGAGTTCCAACACCCGAAGCTAAGGCAGGTGCTTCGGACCTTCAACCATGTCCGAATACAACCTTCAAGGTCGATGGATGCCTTCCTCCGTCACGGAGGAAGACATCAAAAAGTTAAGAGAGGCCAGGTTTCTGACCGGCGAGATCCCGCACCGGCTGCCTACTCAAGGGCAGGTCATTCCCACTCCCAAACCCAGCGAGAGCGTTGTGTTCGTATCTCACTTCCTCCGAGGGCTAGGCCTTGCTCTAGATCCCTTTGTGAGGGGGCTCATGTTCTACTATGGGCTGGATTTCCATGATCTGGCTCTGGATTCTATCCTCCACATCTTGTTGTTCATCGTTGTGTGTGAAGCTTTCCTCCGCATTACCCCTCACTTCGGCCTGTGGCTCAAGACCTTCAAGGCGGAGCCGAAGATAGTCGAGGGGTGGCACGCAGAGTGCGGAGGTGCCGTGATAAGCAAAAGTGCAGATGCCCCATGGCCAGAGGGTTCTTTGCAGGAGGTGTCCAGCTTATGGCAACGAGAATGGTTTTATATCACAGCCCCCAGGGGTACCAAGTGGGTGGCTCCCCCTGCTGGGGGCCAGTAAAGGATGTGCCAATATTGCAGAGCCGCATCCAAGATCTCCTAGAGAAAGATATCAGCCTAGTCACGGTAATGCAAGTCATGTTAATTCGTCGAGTCCCGCCCTGCAAACGTCGTCCCCTCCGCATGTGGGAGTTCAACCCGGAGGGACCGCGAGCTATTCATCATTTCCTCGGCATGACGCTCGAGGAGATGTACAAATTGTTCTTCGGACCACAAATAATGTGTCTGAAACACCACCGAGGATGCGGGTTTGAACTGCAATCGTCCAGATACCCAAGTAAGTAGCCTTGTAACCGAACACGTTGTATCTTTATTTATCACAACATCATTCTGAAAAGTCGCTCTTTGACCAGGACTGTGTAACAAAGGCAAAGATGATCAGGTGTCCGGCCCCCCTCCCCGAGGTCTCACCGGATCCTGTACTAGCCAAGATGGTGGAGCTCGCGCCTTATCAAGCGCCCTTAGGGGAAGACAAAGGGGGGAAGAAAGAGGCTAGCGCATCTGCAAAGGAGGATAACCGGGGGGGAAGAAACTGAAATTCCCCCCTCCCAAGGAAGGAAGAGGACCGCCTCTGAAGACCCGGAGACAATGGTCTCCAAATGGGGGAACAAATCTTCGCCACAGGGTCCTGCCCTGGGGGATACCCCGGCCGCACAATGCCCGGAAGGGGGTCAGCCCTCAACCTAGCTGTAAGTAGAGAGGGGACTCAATAGTAAAAATTTCCTGCTTTGCTTCTGAGGAGAATAATCGAAACTTTTATCTTGTAGTCTGGATCATAGCCCTTCTTGACAGAGTTCGTCTTCGGGGGATCTTCTTCCGGAGATGATGGAGAGCGAAACGCCTCCCCATACCCTCCCGCCTTACGAGGCGGGCGACCCTGAGGTGTCGTCGCAGAGGGCTTCTCCTGATCCGGCAAGGCCAGCGGGTAATCCTTTGGCCACCCGAAGTCCTCAGTATCCGGCTCTTGAAGAGAGCAACCGAAAGAGTCCGGCACCGTCTGTTATGTGGTCGGACGCACTGAAGGATCTGCTAGAGCAAGCGGCTATCTCAAAAGTGCATCGTACGCTAATGGGTACGGTAGTTGAGAGGATTTCATCCGCCGAAAGCGGGTTGCATGAAGCCTTTATGAGTCTGCTGAAAGGTTTTGAGGTACGTGAAATAGTGTGTATTTTTGACAGTACCGCGCATGTTAAGGTGTGTCCTGTGCAGATAGTAGCCCCTGAGACTCTGGTTGCTGTTGAAAATGGCAGCAAACAGAGGATCATAGTCCCAGGTAACAATCCGGCCGCCTTCATATGCAGGTGGCGGAAGGTCCGGTGGCTAGCCGGACTGGTGAGTTTGCCGAGCTGAAGCGGCAACTTGGTGCGGCGGATGCCGGCATCGTGCTTGTCAACAAGCGGCTTGACGAGGCACAGGGTATGTGATTTCTCCAGTGATCGATACGTAGTAAGAGGAGCATGATGCCGGTATCTTTAATATGTTGCGCCTGCAGATGGAGCTGCGGCCGTCACAATTTAACGTTCCAGTGCGTTCGCTTCCTTTAAATGAGCGGATGGCCGAATGGGCCGAGCTCCATAGGTTGTACGGGCTTGCCATGAGGTCTATTCTAGATCATCTATGGCCGGAAGGGCCAAGGACGAACAGTTATTTTAGTTTGGTGCAGCAGTTCCTTGGTGTTGTGCCATGCATCGACGCTATGAAGAGGTCGGCGTGCATCGAGGGTGCGCGGATGGCGCTTGCCCATGTCAAGACATACTGGGCAGAGATGGAAGCCACCGCAATTGCAACCCCGAGTTTGGCCGTTAGCTGAGTAGCTGCCGAGCACTACTTTGACGAAGTCCTTGAAGGCGCTCGTTCAATAGAAGCTCAGTGCTCGAAGAATATTATGCTCTAGTGACATGTATTCCCATTGAAAAATAATGTTTTACTGAATTGAAAGGCTATTTTTATACTTTTGCCTGAAAGTATGATGATGCCTCCTGTGCGGCTGTTTATGTATATATGTATATAACCTGAAAGTTTGTAGTCGCCGGCTTCAGCCCCCATGCATATAATGCGGGGGTGTTCGCAGAAGACGCATGTTCACACTTGATCCAACGTCTTGGTCCATTAAGGAGGTGATAGCACAGCGAACTAGGCAATCGGACTATATTGCTTTAACAGTTTCACTTAGCCATAGGAGTTTGACAGTGGGGCTACTATATAGCCCCTGGTGGCTCCGCGCTCATCCGAATACGGGGCACATACATGCCTGGCCGGAAAATGGCCCTTCATTAATGCGGAGGAATCCCGAAGATTCCGCTAGGTCATCGAGTGGTTGACCAGTCTCGCACTTTATCATGACAGTCAGTTTTCAGCTTTCTCTACTAAGGTGCTTGTCCGGCCGAACCAGGGCACAATCGCAGTAGTTCTCCTGGTGCCGCCTTAGCCGATAGAGCGGAACGTAAGGTAGCAAAACACAGGAGCCGGGCAAACCCAACATTTAACCAAAGACATGATTCGGAGCTGATGCATATAAGGCCAAACTCGCGACGCCGAACACTCCCTAAGGTATTTGGTCTTTGAAATATATATCGGGCTAAATGATGCCCTTGGATAATGAGCCCCTAGTGTCCAGGTACGAGCAATATTATGATGTGGCCACACGCCAAGAACGTCAGCATCCTTCTCGGTTGTATTGAGAATCCGGAGGATGTGAACAACAAAAGACAGTAAGAAAGGTTTACGCAGGGTCTTAATCTAAAGAGAAACCTTTGAACGGGTCCCTGCTGCACGTCTGCGCCTGTGTCTCCGTTGTGCCATATCCTGGACGGGTGTAGCATGATTGTCATCTGTAAAAGAGAGGAACTTAGTTGAAACTTGTCGTGCAAAAAATTAGCTATTATAAATAAACCATTTAATACATTAAGATGGGTGAAGTTGAGCCGAATTATCGCTGAGAAGCCCCTGGTACCGTCTATAAGGGTATAACCGTCAAACCAATCTCTATCCAATGATTAGCCGGACTCATCTAACCGTGTCCGTGGTCTTAACGATCGGTCATCTGTTCTGGTGGTGAGGCCATCTAGTGTTTGGTTGTTAAAGCAGCCGCACGTTCTTCTACTCATAAGGAGCGCTCAACATTTCCAGGTACTGTGATGATGCCACGCCGACCGGGCATTTTAAGCTTGAGAAAAGCGTAATGCGGTATTGCATTAAAACGAGTGAAAGCCGCTCATCCGAGTAGTGCTTTATAGCCACTTCGGAATGGAGCAATGTCGAAGGTTAACTTTTCACTTCGGAAGTTGTCGGGAAAGCCGAACACAACCTCTAGTACTAGAGAGCCCGTGCAGCGGCCTCTGTGCCTGGTATTACTCCCTTGAAGGTAGTATTACTGTGGCTGATTTTTGTTGGGTTCATCCCCATTTTGCGGATGGTGTCCTGGTATATCAGATTTAGACTACTGCCGCCGTCCATAAGGACTCATGTGAGATGGTACCCGTTTATTATTGGGTCTAACACAAAAGCAGCCAATCCTTCGTGTTGGATACTTGTTGGGTGATCCCTGCGATCAAAAGTGATCGGTCGGGACAGCTAGGGGTTGAACTTGGTGGTGATGGGCTCTAGGACGTGTGTGTCTCGGAGTGCAGTTTTGCTTCTCCCCCTCATCACGTGTACCACGTTTACCGTTTTGACTTCTTGTGGGAATTTTTTCTGTCCCCCAGTGCCTTGCTGGCGAGGCTCATCCTCGTCTTCGCTTGGTGAGTCCTCTCCCTTGTGTTTGGCGTTTAGCTTGCCGGCCTGCTTGAAGACCCAGCATTCTTTGTCGGTATGATTTGCAGGTTTATCGGGGGTGCCGTGGATCTGACATAGTTTGTCTAGAATCTTGTTTAGGCTGGTCGGTCCTTCTTTGTTGCCTTTAAAGGGCTTTTTCCGCTGACCCGGCCGAGAGCCCCTGAATCCGCCGTTTACCGCCGTGTTATCTGGGCTGTCTTGTTTATTCCGGCGCTTGTTTTTACTGCATCGTGGTTTTCCATTGCCATCCCTGACTTCGGATGTGCTTGGGTCGCTGGTGCTGCTTCGGGCTAATCAGCTGTCCTCTCCCGCGCAAAAGCGGGTCATGAGGCTTGTTAGGGTTGCCATTGTTCTCGGTTTTTCTTGGCCGAGGTGTCTGGCAAGCCATTCGTCTCGGACGCTGTGCTTGAAAGCTGCTAATGCTTCGGCGTCCGGACAGTCGACAATTTGGTTCTTCTTAGTGAGAAACCTGTTCCAAAGTTTTCGGGCTGACTCTCCGGGCTGTTGAATTATATGACTCAAATCGTCTGCGTCCAGAGGTCGGACATAAGTCCCTTGAAAATTAGCCTGAAAAGCATCCTCGAGCTCCTCCCAACTTCCAATGGAGTTTTCGGGGAGGCTTTTTAGCCAGTGCCGAGCTGGTCCTTTGAGCTTGAGGGGTGAGGGAGTCCTGGATTAGGGGGTGTTCAGATAGCCGGACTATACCTTCAGCCGGACTCCAGGACTATGAAGATACAAGATTGAAGACTTCGTCCCGTGTCCGGATGGGACTTTCCTTGGAGTGGAAGGCAAGCTTGGCGATGTGGATATTCAAGATCTCCTACCATTGTAACCGACTCTGTGTAACCCTAACCCTATCCGGTGTCTATATAAACCGGAGGGTTCTAGTCCCTAGGACGACTACATCATACAACAATCATACCATAGGCTAGCTTCTAGGGTTTAGCCTCCTTGATCTCGTGGTAGATCTACTCTTGTACTACCCATATCATCAATATTAATCAAGCAGGAGTAGGGTTTTACCTCCATCGAGAGGGCCCGAACCTGGGTAAAAACATCGTGTCCCTTGTCTCCTGTTACCATCCGGCCTAGACGCACAATTCGGGACCCCCTACCCGAGATCCGCCGGTTTTGACACCGACATTGGTGCTTTCATTGAGAGTTCCACTGTGTCATCGCAATCAGGAAGGATGCCTCCTCCCGTCTTTAAAGACGGCGCCGTTGCTAAGGGAGCCTTGGCTGTCGGCCAAACTCTCCGGCTAGGTGGTTTCCTCATGACCGCCTGTCCGGCCGTTGCGCCGACGGTGACCTCTCGGGTCATCAAAAGCAACCTTCACGTCAGCTCGGAACTTGTCGAGCAGCTAGATCCGATGGAGCTCTCTTCCGTAAATGAGCTCTTGGGTCGCATCGCCGCCCTGGGGGTCGCCACGGATTACGACCAGGTTGGGCTTAAACCCGATCTAAGAGAAATTAACTCTCCCCAGGCCACCCACCACATCGCCATGGTAGAGGCGTAGTGCGGCGACCCTTCATCTATTTTAAGGACTAGTTACGTCCGAATTCCCGATCCCTCCAAGCCGGATACCCACGGAGGGGAGGATGTAACTCGAGAACTGAGCTTAGAATCAGGCAATGGGCTAGACTCATTGGACAACATCCAAGAATCCGAACCTCAGAGTTCGGAAGCTCTTCGGCCTCTGAATCTCAGATTGGGCGAGGTTTTAGATTCAACGCCACCCGCCCACCCGAACATAAGCGATCTTTCCCAAATTAGGCAAAAGCCCGAGGAAATAGTACATCATTACTGGGCCAGATTCCTCCTGGTTATGAACATAATAAAGGATTGCCGCGAGGGAGACACAATATCAATCTTCTGCAGTAATTGCACGGACAAGGGAATCCTTAACGCCATAAGTCGTCGTGATATTACACGCTTCGCTGACTTGGAGTCCATAGTACAAAAGTACTGTGCCATGGAAAGTGCCTGGAAAACCGAAACAAAATTTTGGGATAATCCAGTCTTGAATAGCAATCCCGTCCGAACTAAGAGGGTGCATCATCGTAAGACACCCGGGTTAAACACCAAAAAACCAAAACCCTCTATAGGGCATGGAACCGTACTGGAAAGATGGCTTGATGGACCCTGTTAAATTCATAGTACAGAGGACGCCACACCAACTCACAGCCTTAGAGCATGTTGGATACTCCGTCAGGTGGCCAAAATTGGCGAGGACCTCTTAATTTTGGAGGCCACAGAAAACCACCCTGGGGACACCAGTACCGTTCTCACAATCTTCGAGACCTTCGCATCAAATAATATGCAAAAAAGAACACTCCGCAGCCTTGCCGAAGTCTATCAAGTAGCAACAATAAACCCATGGAGCGACACGGCTATTACCTTCAGCGCAAGCGATGAACCTAAATTCCGAACAACCCGAGCACCAGCCGCATTGGTCCTCAGTCCAATAGTGGACGGCTTTCACCTCACCAAGGTACTCATGGATGGAGGCAGCGGATTGAACCTCATTTATGAGGAAACCCTTCAAAAAATGGGATTAGACTGGAGCCGCGTTGAGCGAAGCAGCACAACCTTTAGAGGGATAATCCCTAGTCGGGAAGCACGCTGCACAGGAAAAATCACACTAGATGTGGTGTTCGGCACGCCGGATAATTACAGATCCGAAGAGGTCACATTTCAGGTGGCCCCGTTCAACAGCGGATATCATGCCCTACTAGGGCGGGAAGCATTTACAATCTTCCAAGCAATACCCCATTACGGGTACATGAAGCTCAAGATGCTCGGGCCGAACGGAATTATCACTCTTGCTAGTGATCCGGACATAGCACTCTGCGCCGAAAACAAGACAGCCGCATTAGCCCTGGAGGCATTATCCGAAGCCCTAGCAGCTGAGGAACTGACTGCGCTGCGCTCCACAGTTAACAGGGATGATGTGATACTCGACAAGAGAGCCAAGTCCACATCCTTTAAGCCAGCGGACGAAATAGTCAAATTCCAGGTGCATCCAACGGACCCCAATAAAACAACTTCCATCGGGGCACGACTAAACCCTGATGTGGACGCCGCACTGCAAGAATTTCTACGTGAAAATTGGGACATCTTTGCCTGGCACCCTTCAGACATGCCAGGAATCCCACGCAGGCTGGCTGAACACAGCTTAAATATCCTAAAAGGATTCAAACCTGTCAAACAAGCCCTTCGACGTTTTCCCGAACCCAAGAGATAGGCTATGGGACAGGAGTTAGCCAAGCTGTTGGAGGCCGGATTCATTAGAGACATAAAACATCCAGACTGGCTAGCAAACCTGGTGATGGTACCAAAGAAGGACAAATCTGGCGCCTGTGTGTCGATTTTAAAGACCTTAACAAGGCTTGCCCAAAGGATCCCTTCCCCCTCCCCTGTATCGATCAAATTATCGATGCCACCGCAGGCACGATTCGTTGTGTTTCCTCGATGCATACTCCGGTTACCATCAAATCAAGATGGCAGAATCAGACCAAGCCGCAATGGCATTCATCACACCATACTGCCCATTCTGCTTCAACACAATGCCCTTCAGGCTGAAAAACGCCGACGCAACATATCAGCGCATGATTCAGACAGGTCTGGCAAACCAGATCGGCAAGACAGTAGAGGCGTACGTGGATGATGTGGTCGTCAAAACAAGACATGTCGAATCTCTAGTAGACGACTTGAGGCTAACATTCTACAACCTCCGAAAATACGACATCAAGCTCAACCCGGAAAAATGCGTTTTTGGCGCTCCAGCCGGAAAGCTTTTGGGCTTCATTGTATCCGGTAGAGGAATCGAAGCGAATCCGGCCAAGATTCGAGCTTTGTCGCAACTGGATATCCCAAAGGACCTCAAACAAATACAAAAATTAATCGGATGTGTGGCGGCTCTAAGCCGCTTTATCTCTCGCTTGGGAGAAAAGGCACTGCCCCTTTATCGCCTCCTTTGGCGCACCGAACACTTCGAGTGGACGGATGCCGCCACGGCCGGACTCGATGAAATAAAAGCCATATTGGCAACAATCCCAGTCCTGGCCGCGCCGAACACCGGCGAACCAATGCTATTGTATATTGCAGCAACACATCAAGTTGTCAGCGCAGTGCTCGTCGTCGAGCGGGAAACGGACGGACACAAACTCCCCCTTCAAAGGCCGGTCTATTACGTGTCCACTGTCCGCACTCCATGCAAATCACGGTACCCGCACTATCAAAAGATTGCATACGCGGTATTCATGGCATCCCGGAAGCTACGACACTACATTCAAGAGTGTTCCATAACAGTAGCCTCGGAAGTACCACTCAACGATATTATCAACAACCACGATGCAACGGGCCGGATCGCAAAATGGGCCATCGAGCTCCTCCCGTTTGATATAACCTACAAGCCACGGCGAGCTATTAAATTGCAAGTTTTGGCTGACTTCGTCGCAGAATGGACGGAGGCCGAGCTCCCTAAAGAGTACGACACATATTCAAACTGGATCATGCATTTCGATGGCTCCAAAATGTTGGCCGGACTAGGGGCTGGCGTCGTCCTGACGTCCCCCACAGGAGACACAGTTCAATATGTGCTCCAGATCATGTACACGGACTCCAACAACGCTGCCGAATATGAGGCCCTCCTACATGGTCTCCGGATGGCAGTATCCATGGGCATTCAACGCCTAGAGGTACGCGGGGACTCGAACCTCATGATATCCCAAATAAATGGATACTTCGACGCCAAGGATCCAAAAATGGCAGCTTACCGCAACGCCATCCTAAAAATGTCAGCTCGGTTCGAAGGGTTGGAGTTTCATCATATAGCCTGAGAAAACAATCAGGCAGCGGATGTCCTGGCACGCATTGGAGCAAAACGCGATGCAGCCCCCCCAACATCTTTTTAGAAAGACTGTTCAAGCCATCCGTAGCATGGGAGGGGGAACCCGCAGATAACAGCCCGGACCTAACCGCACCACTCGACGCCGAACAATCTGACATAATTGGAGGCTCTGCCACCGAAATTACACCTTCAGCCCACATAATAATGGCGGTCATCGCCCCGTGGACAGAACCATTCCTAGCCTACCTTACTAGGCAGGAACTCCCAGAGGACCAAAACGAGGCACACTGCATAGTGCGGCGATCTAAAGCCTATAAAGTCCACCAGGGAGAGCTTTATAAGAAAAGCACTACCGGAGTCCTTCAAAGGTGCATCTCCGAAGAGGAAGGGCGGAACCTGCTGGCTGAAGTTCATGCCGGACTCGGTGGCCACCATGCTGCAGCTCGGTCCCTTGTAAGCAAGGCTTTCTGTACAGGCTTTTACTGGCCGACGGCCCGAGCAGATGCTCAGGACTTGGTCCAACGATGCGTCGGTTGCCAGCTTTTTGCAAACCAAAGCCATATGCCACCCACCGCCCTCCAAACTATCCCCATCACTTGGCCTTTCACGGTCTGGGGGCTTGACATGGTTGGACCCCTTAAAGGCGGAACCCACAAGAAAAAATACTTACTGGTCATGGTGGACAAGTTCACCAAATGGATAGAAGCCAAGCCTGTTAAGACGGCTGAATCCGGACCTGTGATAGACTTCATATCCGGGGTTGTACACCGTTACGGCGTCCCCCGCAGCATCATCACTGATAACGGCACAAACTTCACCGCCGACGAGGTAAAACTCTGGTGCAAAAACATGGGCATCAAGCTCGACTATGCTTCCGTCTATCACCCACAAACTGTAAGTGCATCTAGTGCCACCCCTAGTTGGTTTTGGAGTATTGACGACAAACCGAGTTGAGGGACTAATGTGTTTGTGAGAATTGCAGGATAACACAGGTAGAAGTCCCTCATTGATTCGGTTTTACTACCAGAGATGACCCCTAAAAATGTATGAAGACATTGAAGCCAAAGGTGGTATATGAAGATATTGACATTGAAGACTATGACAAAAGAAGACACGTTATGAAGCCTATGGAGCTCGAAGACTTAGATCTTTCGTAGTTCTTTTTCTTTTTTGTTGAGTCATAGGAACCACCGTACTGTTAAGTGGGGTCCAGGAGAACCAGTCAGAATGACTGAAGTGATGCCTAAACCAAAAACCTATGTCTTCGAGTGAAGACTATGAGAGCGAATCTTGTCCAGAGCCGGAGAAGTCAGCTTTGCTTGTAGCCCAAGTAAAGTTGCCATTAGAGTTTGAAATCTGACCGTTGAGACACGTGTCAGTTCCTTAGTGACCCAGGGTCATTTCGGACAAATCAGGTCGGGTTGCCAAGTGGCTATAAATAGCCCACCCCCTACAACCATAAACGGTTGGCTGCTCAAATTTCAGTGCATGGCTTTTGTCGTTTGAGAGCAATCCACCTCGAAGCCTTTAAGAGAAAATTCCTAGCGAGGAGAAAAGCCCTAACCACCCAAAGCCAGAGAGAATTGGGCATCACTTAAGTCTTCTTGTTTGTGTGATTTGAAGACTTATTACACTTGAGGACTGTGCATCCCAAGACGGTTAGGCGTCGTGTTCAGAGCATCTAAGAGACATTGTGGATTGCCAGTGAACGAAGTCTATGAAGGTTTGGGATTCTACCTTGAAGACTTACCAGAGTGATTGGGCGAGGACTATGTGACCTTAGCTCAAGGAGAATACGGTGAGGACTTAGTGTCCTGAGCTGCGTGTTCAGGACTGGGTGTCCGGGACTGTGTGTCCTAAGGTTTAAATACCTAGCCGCTCCAACCAGACGTACAGTTGTCACAGCAACTGGAACTGGTCCAACACATCATTGTCTTCAACGAGTCACTGGTTTCATCTTCACTTCCTTTTTCTTACTATTACTCATTGTGAAGCCATTGCATGCTTGCTCCATCTTTTGTCTTCACAACGTGAATGTATGATCTGTCTGGCTTCATAACTTCTTCCTACCTGATCCTTATTACACTGCAGCTATTTGTCATTGTGCTTTCACTCTATTGAATACGTGACCATGGCTTTCCTAGTGTAATCTAACTTCCGCTGCATAGTAATAGGCATATCTTCACTCTCTGTCTTCATAACTCCCACGTTTTGAATACTTTCATAAAAATCGCCTATTCACCCCCCTCTAGTCGATATAACGCACTTTCAATTGGTATCAGAGCAAGGTGCTCCCTTGTTCTGTGTGATTCGGTTTGACCACCTGGAGTTTTAGCTATGTCGACTGCAGGGATAATCAAAGTCTCCGCTGCGTGCCCCGTCTTCGATGGAACTGAATATCCCTACTGGAAGAATAAGATGCGCATGCATCTTGAAGCCATTGACGTCGACCTATGGTATGTCGTCGAGAACGGCGTTCCCAAGGCTGGAGAAGGTGTCACTGCTGCTGATGTCAAGAAGTTCACTCAACTGGACTCTACTGCCAAAAATATCATCTGTGGTCATCTGACAAAAGGACAGTATGGCCGTGTGAGTGCCTTGAAGACATCCAAGCTGGTCTGGGACTGGCTCTCCAAGGTCAATGAAGGCATCTCAACCCAGAGAGATCAGAGAATCAGTGTTCTTCGCAACCTCTTCAACCGCTTCAAGCGAAATGACAATGAGAATGTCCAGCACACATTTGACTGGCTCACTGACATCACAAATGAGCTTCAAGCCCTCGGCGCCACTGAGATCACCAAACATGAAATCGTCAAGACGCTGCTGAGATCACTTGATAGTTCGTTTGACATCCTAGCCCTGATGATTCAAGAACGTCTTGATTTCAAGACACTCGATCCGTCTAACATACTTGAGAGGCTCAACACACATGAGTTTCAGCTTTCTGAGAAAAGAGATATCTACGGTCCAAACTATGGGCGAACTCGTGCCTTGAAGGCAAAAGCTGTTTCCTCATCTGAAGAAGAATCTGACAGCAGTTCTGATGATCCTGAAGACATTGGAAGGGAACTTGCAATGCTACTGAAGAAGTTCCAAAAATTCACCAAGAAGAAAGGCTTCAGAAAATCTTCACGATCAAGCTCAAGGAATGATGAAGCTTCTACTCATGACTACAAGAAGAAAACATGTCACAAGTGCAAGAAAACTGGACACTTCATCTCTGAGTGTCCACAGTGGGACAATGAGAACAGAAGGAAGAAGAAGAGCAAGGAATATGATTCTAACGACAAGAAGAAGAAATACTCAAAGTCTTCTTCCAAGTCTTCCTCAAAGTCTTCATCACACAAGAAGAGCTCATCTGGCAAGGCACGTGCGTTTGTTGGCAAGGAAATGGATTCTGAGGAGGAGTCCGCCTCTGAGGAGGCAGAGGTGGAGTCTGAGGAGGAGTCTGATTCTGGCATTGCAAGTCTGGCTACAGCATACGTCGCCAAGTCCATCTTCAACATTGAAGACAATGACTTCATCACCGACACCGATGCAAATGACAAGGACGACTCCACTCCTACCTACTGCTTCATGGCACGCGGTGCCAAGGTAAACACACGCACTACTCGCTATCAAACATCCAGTGACGATGACTCTGATTGTGATTCAAAACCCAGTTACAAATCACTTGCTAAAATTGCAACTGAACAACAAAAGGCCATGGAACATATTCAAAAACTATTAGACAGAAGCGATGATCTGTTGGGTGCTGAAATGACTCGATCTGAATCCTTAATTGAAGACATAAAAATCTTCACGTTAAGTATCAGGAACTTGAAGATCGTCTTGATACTCTCTCAACAACTCATGAAAAGCTTTCCTATGATTATCTTCAAAGGAAGCAAGAACTTGAGAAATTGAGGGCGGCTCATGAAGATCTTCAAAAGGAAAATGAGTCACTTCGCGCCGAACAGATCAGTTCCGCTCAGGAAGGATTTGAACCACCATGTCTTAAATGCATTGAGCATGATAATGCCACTTCTGTTGCTGAATGCTCCACTGCTACTGCTGTTGCAATATCTTCAACTGTTGATGTGGTAACTAACCCCTCTGCTGAGGATACCACTGCTATTGCTGATGAGAATGCTAGGTTGAAGACATTGCTTGAAACAGGGATGTACAAAAGTCTTAAAGGACATCAGACATTATGTGATGTCCTCAAGAAGCAGATTCTGAAACGAAACCCTAGGAAAGAGGGTGTTGGGTTCGTAAGGAAAATAAATGCAGACGGCTCTTACTGGAAACCTGAGCAGTACCCCAAAACCACATGGGTTGCTGCAAAGGAACCTTCAGCAGATCCATCCAATTTATCTGGCTTCACTTGTGCTAACCCCATTATCATTGATGAATCCTTTGATGCAAACTATAAACTGTTTAAGAATCAGAATGGTGAAGTGTTTGCCAGGTACATTGGTACTAACTGCAGGAATGGACCGCCTATGAAGAAGATCTGGGTTCCGAAGAAGTGTCTGGAAAATCTTCCTATGAATGTCTTCATGACACCTCACTTGAAGAAGAAAAACCTCAGACCAAAGGCTTCATACGGTCCAAAGGCTTCATACAAACAGAGGACTCACCTGAGTCACGCTAACGCAAATGTTTTGCAGGGAAACCATACTCAGGCATATGAATATGAGAGCGGTTCATCAAACCTTCATGTTCATATGACCAAAAATTATTCTGCTTATTTTTATGAGTACTATTGTCCACCTGCAAGACTGTTTGCTAAGGCTTCAAAGCCAAAATTCTCAGATGCTACACTTAGACTTATTGCTTCTAAGCCACCCTTGAAGATGTGGGTGGTTAAGAAGGCTTAACTCTCTTTTGCAGGGAAAGGTCTCCAGCAGAAAACCAAAATCTTCTGACGCCATTGCTGGGGACCTTAAAAATCTTGTAGGGCGCAAGATAAAATGCCCTAATGGCATCATTATGTACTTCGTTCCTGAATCGCATGCTACTCTCCCTATTAGTCCTAATCTGGATCTAAGTTTTCATAACCCACTGGTTCGTCAAATGTTTTTGCTTCACAATTCTCTTCGTGAAGCCTATCCCCCTAACTGCGCTGTAGGGTACGACACCAGCGTCTTCAAAGTCTTCAGAATGGATTATTGACAGTGGGTGTACAAATCACATGACTGGCAAAAGAAGTCTTCTTATGGACTCAACCTTACGTCCATCCGACAAGAGCCACATCACATTTGTTGACACTGGTAAAAGTAAGGTATTGGGTTTAGGTAGAGTTGCAATCTCAAAGGATCAACACATGGATAAAGTCATGCTTGTTGAATCCCTTGGTTTCAACTTAATGTCTGTCTTAATGCTTTGCGATTTGAACATGGTCGTAATATTTGGAAAATATCGCTGCCTGGTACTAATGGAATCTGACAAGTCTCTAGTGTTTGAAGGGTATCGGAAAGATGATTTGTATGTGGTAGATTTCTCAGCAGGGCCACAACTTGCAGTATGTCTTCTTGCAAAAGCTTCGGAATGCTGGCTTTGGCATCGGAGGCTTGGGCATGCTGGCATGAGGAACCTCCACACCCTTGCGAAGAAGAAACATGTCATAGGCATCGAGGGCGTCAAGTTCAAGAAAGATCACTTATGCGGTGCCTGTGAAGCAGGGAAGATGACGAGGGCAAAACATCCCTCGAAGACAATCATGACCACTACTCGACCCTTCGAACTGCTTCACATGGATCTTTTTGGTCCCACTCACTACTCAACTTTTACTACCACTGCTTGCCTCTATGGATTTGTTATTGTTGATGATTATTCTAGATATACATGGGTGCACATAATTCTTTACAAGACTGAAGTGCAGGATGTCTTCAGACGCTTCGCCAATCAAGCTATGAACAATCTTGGCGCCAAGATAAAGCACATCAGAAGTGACAATGGCACTGAATTCAAGAACACTGGCCTTGATACATATCTTGATACCTTGGGCATCACACATGAATTCTCAGCTCCGTACACGCCACAGTAGAATGGCGTCGTCGAACGCAAGAACAGAACACTCATTGAGATGGCCAGAACGATGATAGATGAATACAAGACTCCAAGAAAATTCTGGACTGAAGCCATTGACACTGCATGCCATACAATCAATCGTGTTTATCTTCACAAGCTTCTGAACAAGACATCTTATGAACTCCTAACTGGCAAGAAGCCAAATGTCAGTTACTTCAGAGTATTTGGTGCAAGGTGCTGGATCAAGGACCCACACCACACCTCAAAGTTTGCACCAAAAGCACATGAGGTTTTTATGCTTGGATATGGAAAGGATTCGCACTCCTACAGAGTCTTCAATCTCTTTCATTACAAAGTGGTTGAAACAGTGGATGTGCGGTTCGATGAGACAAATGGTTCACAAAGAGAGCAACTGCCAAATATGCTAGATGAAATTCCAGCAAGTGAATCAATCAAGCTAATGGGAACTGGAGAGATCATACCTTCTGAAGCTCATCCTGAAGAAGAACTTATCATCTCAGCACCTGATCAACATGAAGACAATGCTCAGCCTGAAGACATTCCTTCCAACAACAACACAGATCAGCAAGAGCAAAGTCTTCGCCCTGTACATCCTCGCGTTGCAAATGAAGTGCAGATTGAAAGAATAATTGATAGCATCAATGCACCTGGTCCACTCACTCGTTCAAGGGAAACTCAGCTAGCAAATTTCTGTGGGCACTTCGCATTCGTCTCAATATCAGAACCCAAGAAAGTTGAAGAAGCCTTCATGGAACCTGAATGGATTCAAGCTATGCAAGAAGAGCTTCAACAGTTTGAGCTGAATAATGTATGGGAACTGGTTAAGCATCCTAATCCACGGAAGCACAATATAATAGGCACCAAATGGATATACTGCAACAAGCAAGATGAGCATGGTCAAGTTGTCAGAAACAAAGCTCGTCTCGTTGCTCAAGGATATACTCAAGTGGAAGGCATTGACTTCGATGAAACATTCGCTCCTGTGGCTAGGCTTGAAGCCATACGCATACTGCTGGCCTATGCAAATCATCATAACATTCTTCTATATCAAATGGATGTGAAGAGTGCCTTTCTCAATGGCAAGATTGAAGAAGAAGTGTATGTTGCACAACCGCCTGGCTTTGAAAATCCAAAACATCCTGACATGGTATACAAGCTCAACAAGGCACTGTATGGCCTCAAACAAGCCCCTAGGGCCTGGTATGACACACTCAAATACTTCCTGAAGAGCAAAGGCTTCATACCTGGTTCCCCAGATCCCACTCTTTTCATGAAGACATATGATGGTGAACTGTTTGTGTGCCAAATATATGTGGATGACATTATCTTCGGCTGCACCAATCAGAAGTACAGTGAAGAGTTTGGATATATGATGCAAGAGCAATATCAGATGTCCATGATGGGGGAGCTGAAGTTCTTCCTTGGTCTTCAAATACGACAACAACGCAATGGCATCTTCATATCTCAAGAGAAGTATCTCAAAGATTGCATGAAGAAGTTCGGTATGCAAGACTGCAAAGGCTTCACAACACCAATGCCAGCCAAACATCATCTGGGTCCTGATGACAATGGTAAAGAGTTTGATCAAAAGGTATACCGCTCCATGATTGGTTCTTTACTTTATCTATGTGCATCTAGGCTAGATATTATGCTTAGTGTTTGCATGCGTGCTCGATTTCAAGCGGCACCAAAGGAGTCGCATCACTTAGCTGTGAAGCGAATTCTTCGATATTTGGCTCACACCCCAACTCTAGGATTATGGTATCCAAAGGGCTCGGAGTTTGATTTGGTTGGATTTTCGGATGCTGATTATGCTGGTGACAAAGTTGATCGCAAGTCTACATCAGGCACATGTCACTTTCTGGGACGATCACTTGTATGTTGGTCTTCAAAGAAGCAGAACTGTGTATCTCTCTCCACTGCTGAATCTGAATACATTGCTGCTGGATCTTGCTGCGCTCAGCTTCTGTGGATGAAGCAAACACTCAAGGACTATGGCATTCATCTGAAGCAAGTGCCACTTTACTGCGACAACGAAAGCGCCATCAAGATTGCCAACAACCCAGTTCAGCACTCGAAGACAAAGCACATTGAAATTCGTCATCACTTTCTTAGAGATCATGTTGTGAAGGAAGACATTGATATCATACACGTCAACACCGAAGAGCAATTGGCAGATATCTTCACCAAGCCCTTGGATGAGAAAAGGTTTTGCAAGTTACGGTGTGAGCTAAATATCCTAGAATCCTCAAATGTCCTGTGATCAGGCACACATCCTAACACTTATGCATATGATGACTTAGATGTGCAACACACAAAGTAAAGTATATCTTCAATCAATGAAGACATACATTCTAAGTGTGAATACATTAATATGGAATTTGACTTCGGAGCGCCACGATAATTGTGCGCCGTGTCTGGGTCTAGTACTTCCTATACGGTGGGTAACGCCACCACCAAACGTTCTATTTTGAAGTGTTTCTCTCATGGCGTTACCTTGCAATGTCTTCATATTTGGTTTGGCTTCAATCTTAACATGTCTTCATGATTATCTTCACTACGTTGATTATATAGATATATATATATATTAGCGTTCTGTCCTCTACAGCATTCACTTATAGCTATGTCTTCTTGGTTGAATCTTTTGAACTAAGTGAATGTGATTGAACCCTAATCTCTCTATGCTTTCTATCTCAAATTCTATCTCTCCAAGTCATATGCATTCTATTGAAACTGTCGAATGTCTTCTCTGCATCCTTGTCAGCAGGAGACACAGAGACAACCTTTAAAACCGTTTTCAATGCTCATTCATCCACAAGAAATCCGGAGAAGTAGGAACGACCGCCCAACAATCCAGGCGTGCGTGGGATGTGGAACTGCCCCCGCATGATGGCCACGTACTACTCAGATGCGAATCGCCAGGGGCACCTGAGTAATAGCGCAGTGCCGCCCCTTAGCCTATAAAGTCACACTTACCGCGGTCATTATCTCCTTCTTCCACCCTCGCACGAACCCTAGCGCCACCGCTAGCTCTCGACGACGCCGGCGACGAAGCGCTTCGCTACCGCAACCTCTCCGACGCCGTCTTCACTCCGACCGCGGACATCGTCCTCTCCGCCGTCGCCGTAGGTCTCCTCCGTAGCCAAGTTAGGGCATGGACGAGTGAACTGCTCGGCCTCATCTCTCGCTCTGTCTAGCAGTTCTCAGTGTGGTAAATAAAACTGCCTTTTTACAGCACCATTGATCCTATTGATCTGTCACTTTCTACCACAAGAAGTTTCTGTTCACACAAGATAGATCTCTCTCAAACTGCATCTCATAACATGCCTAGTATATTCACTTGTGCTTCACAAAGTAGTTAGATTCCTCACTTGTACTGATCTGTGGATTCGTACAAATCTGGAACCAACTTCTTATCTATGAGTGAATGTCTTCGCACGATGAGGTCAATGTCTTCTAAACTGATTTATCTTCGAAATCTTCTGAGAATGCATATGACCTCTTCCCCTTCCCTCGCACCTTAATGCTGTCACAGGTACATGTCCATGGGAGAATCCTTTGGTTCTCATAGTCTGCATTCATTTGCAGAATTCCTACAGCATCACATAAATTCTCCCGAAGCCAGTTCCTGTTGGTCCAGCAAAAGAAAGCCTTTGAAGCATTTGAAAGTTTTGAAGCCTTTCAAGTTAAAGCTTATGGCTTCAGAAGCAGCAGCAAGGAAGGGGGGCAGACAGAGACGTGGAGGCACATCCAAAGATCTGCCTGATGAACTGGCAGAAATGTACAAAACAGATCCTGAAGAGAATTATGGGCAGCGCAAGACCCAAATCCAATGGATTTCACGCTATTGGGCAGAACAATGGTTCAAATACCGCTTCACAACCCAAGAGTATGCTGAGAAAAGTGCTATCAAAAGACCGTGGGGGACATTCTTTACAAGAACCTTGTACCCAGGTCCAGAGATGAAGCTATTGCCCAAAGCTTCTATCCATGCATGGTTCGTGGGCCACAGCTTGATGATGCACATCCGTCGTCACTACTCTGGTGTCGTGACGACAATCTGTTCAAGCGCAACTTCCAGTTTGCCCAACAATCAGCGAAGCAGAACAAGAAGAAATTTGGGTTAGACTTCAACCCTGGTCCATCAGCACCAAGGGCAGATGGCACACGCGACGCAGAACCCAATATCATCGGTCCGTATGCCAACCTTGAGGGCCTCATCACCCGCATCTTAGTCCAGGGGACTGCCGTGAATGACCCTCCAGCTGACTCTGGGTCTGATGAAGCTCCTGCTGAACCGAAGCAAAAGCAGTCGAAGAAGCCAAAAGCTTCAAAGCCGGCCCCTTCACCAAAAATCTCAAGGGCAAAGCCATGGGCAACTGCACCTCCTGAAGACAGTGTGCAGTCTGAAGACGTATCCCGTGTCTCCAAGCCCCAGAAGGCCAAGATGCCTCAGCCACACACCGGCAAAGAGCTCACAGCTGCTGCCATTCTGCGCAGCGAAGCCATTGATCTGTCAAGTGATGAAGATCTTGGAGATGACACTCTAGAGCAGCTCATCAAGAGCAAAGAAGAAGCTGAAATCTTCAACAATTTGCCTCTCTTTGATGTCGCCATCATCCACAACTTCATCGACGAATGGTTTGCCACACCAAACATCAGCTTCGAAGATCTGCAGCTGCCTGTTGGCCTCAGCGTCGCCTTCCAAGGTGCAATTGCTTCAGAACTTGCCATTGCCCAGCGCATTGTTGAACTGAAGCAGAAAATTGATCATGAAAAGGCTCAGTTCAAGAAGAATATGGCCAAGCTCAGCGTGCAAGAAGTAAAGAGCTTCAAGATCATGTTGCATGAGCTTAAGGAATACTTTCTGAAGAAGCATGCAGAAGCTCAGGGTTCACGTGAGCGGATGAAGTCTCTGGCTGAAAGATGTGTGCAGGCCTACAATGAGGCTGAGAAGCGCAAGGCACTTGGGCGTCCTGGCATCAACCCCAAGATGGCCGCGAAGAAGAAGAAGCCTGCTATGGCTGAACCAGAGGCACCAAGGCAAGAAGCAGTTCCAATTGTCTTCCCAACTGCAATGACTGGCTCGAAGCCAAAGAGCCGGTCAACAGCTTCAGAGCTCAAGAAGACAAGAACTGCTGAGGCTGAAGCCAGGAAGAGGAAAAGCTCTGAAGCCTCTCCTACTGCCCCCAGCAAGAAGAAGCGAAATATCAAGAAATCTCGGGCTGCTCCCACAGAGCCCTTGATAGTTGAACCTATTTGTATGGTTCACCCCAACGCAGAACGCCAACTGACAGTTCATGAGCCTGCTTCCACAGAGGCTCTTGAAGCTGAAGACATACCAGCAGCCGACCCCATTTCTGCTGAAGACATTGGTCATCAGGACAATGTACAAGATGATGCAGCCCTTCCTCAGTATGAACACAGCGAACTCATCAGCATTGGTCGTCCTCTGACGCCAATTGCACAAGATGCGTCATGGGCGGATCGCCCTCAAGAGGAAGAAGACAATGAGGCCCAGCCCACTCCAACCCCACAGGCGTCGTCTGCTTTCCGCCGGCTTCGCAAAGGTCCAAGGCCTCAAGTCTATGCTGAAGACATTCCGGCTGGATCAGCCGCAGAAGAAGCACCACAAGAGCCCACTCCTATGCTCCACCAAGAAGCAGTTCTCCAAGAGAACGTGCTTGTAACCGACCCTCCAGCTAGTCGAGCGGAGGCTGAAAATGTTGAGGCTGCCACAACCAACACTGAAGCCAATGTGGAGACCTCCCCACCAAAAGCTTCAGAAGACAGCGAAGCTACTGATCCAGACACTTCTGTTCCTGAGTCTGCTGCAGGTCCTCAGTTTGATTACCATGTTGAGCACTAGCCTCATGTCCAGAAGCCAGTCCCAAGGATGCCAAGGTTCCCAGGTCCTGCATCAGCACCGGGCTCCTTTGACATCAATAGCTTCAAGGCAGATAATACGTTCTTCAACAGCTCCAAGAACCCCTATTCAAGGGAACGGATTTCATCAGATAGGTTCTGGAGCTATCCTCAGCGCAGCTACTATTCATGCATCCTATACAACCAAGGTCGCATCTTCCCGCACAAGCGCCTTGATGTTGAAGCCATTGCTGGTCTGCCCTGTTTAGAGGAAGCATTGGATTGCTTCAAGCAAGTGGGTCTGCTGCAGTTTGTAACTGATGAAGAGCACTGGAATGAAGAGCTTCTGTTGCAATTCTATGCCACCCTACACATCAAAGGATGCAACAGAGATCCGAAGAGTTGGGCCCTGGAGTGGATGACCAGCAATGTCCATCACGAAGCCAATGCATTCGATATCATTGAGCTCACCGGCCTGCCCACTCCTGGCGAACTCTTCGAGGAAGGCTGTCCACTATACACTAAAGCTCTTGAGAGCATATTCCAGAGGCCTGAACCAAATATGAGTCAGATGCTCTCCATGATGAAGCCATTGCCCCACGATGCTCCTTATCCAACAGAGTTCTTCGTTGAAGACTTTGAGTACCTGCCCAGAACCATCTATCACATTATCCGGCGGACTCTCTGGCCTATTAAAGGGCACTCTCCAAATGCCAAGATCGAGGGTGCAATGAAGACTCTGATATTCTGTATCCTTCATGGCAAATGCTTCAACGCACAGGATTTCTTCATACGCCAACTAGCTGCATCAGGCTCAGATCTGTTTGGTTTAAAGTTCTATGCTCCTTGGGTAATGAGACTGATCAAGCTTCACTCTACGATCTCATATCAGCCCTCAGCCTGCAACCATTGGATCTTCTTGCCAGATGTGGATACCTCTGCTGAAGCTATATATCCTGAGCCTGCCAAGCAACCTTTGAGTCTTCAGAATGCAGAACACCAGAGCTTCACTTAGAACGATGAAGGTGTTGAAGCCATCTCCAGGGTGTATCCTTTGGCTGGCACTACACGTGCACCACACCCTTCTTCAACTGAAGCCACTGATAGTGCAACTGCTTCAAGACCCAAGAAGCGCGCTCGTGGTCTCAATGACCGAGTGCTTCTTGTGGCCCTTCATCAAAAACAAGATAGGCATCATGACTAGCTAAAGCGTCAGATGAAAAGCCTCTTGGTGGATGTTAACCGTCTTCGAAATCTTGCCACCAAGAATGCTTTCGTTACCCATGAAACCTGTCGTCGTACATGGAAAGGGCTATCAATGATGTGTACTGAAGCTGAACTTGAAGAGGATGGCTTCACTGAGCGATTCAAGTTTGACACCACACCTCCTAGAAGGGCTGTGATGCGAAGCACACCATCACTTGAAGACTCTGAGTTTTCTTCATCTGCTGCCACAGTCACTGCCAGAATCATTGATGAAGAAGACGATGCTACCTCACCGCCACCTGCTTCAGCACCTCCAAACTCTTCTGCACCGCCAAACACCTCCAACGACCCTGCTGCTCCTGGGAACGAGTAGACACTCTATGTCTTCAAACCTTTTTGGTCCTTGCTGACAAAAGGGGGAGAAGCATATGGGTTGATAGTCTTCAAGCGGGTCCATATGGGCGGGTGCTTTATGTTTTGCCTTATATTTTGCTTCGTGCTTACAACTCTCGTTTTCCTTGCTACATTTGATTCTTATGAGTTGTAACACTTAAACCAGATGGTTGTCTGCTACCTGTTTGCCACCCTGTTTTGCGAAGATAAATTCTGCATGTGCAACGATAAATTCCGCACTTATCTCATTCTGCAGATGTCCATTTTCCATTATGCATGTCATTATCTTCATATACTTTCACATGCATAGTGCATTGTCATCATAAGCTGAAGTGGATCTCCACAAATACAACATGCCATGTGCATTTGCATTCCAAAAGCAAATTAACTTATATGCACATCTTCAGGGGGAGCCCTTGCAACTTATGAAGACAATCCCTTATCCTTTACAATTTCACAGACTATATTCCCCGTTGAAAACTTCAACTAGTTTGTCATCAATCACCAAAAAGGGGGAGATTGTAAGTGCATCTAGTGGCACCCCTAGTTGGTTTTGGAGTATTGACGACAAACCGAGTTGAGGGACTAATGTGTTTGTGAGAATTGCAGGATAACACAGGTAGAAGTCCCTCATTGATTTGGTTTTACTACCAGAGATGACCCCTAAAAATGTATGAAGACATTGAAGCCAAAGGTGGTATATGAAGATATTCACATTGAAGACTATGACAAAAGAAGACACGTTATGAAGCCTATGGAGCTCGAAGACTTCTTTCATAGTTCTTTTTCTTTTGTGTTGAGTCATAGGAACCACCGTACTGTTAAGTGGGGTCCAGGAGAACCAGTCAGAATGACTGAAGTGATGCCTAAACCAAAAACCTATGTCTTTGAGTGAAGACTATGAGAGCGGATCTTGTCCAGAGCCGGACAAGTCAGCTTTGCTTGTAGCCCAAGTAAAGTTGCCATGAGAGTTTGAAATCTGACCGTTGAGACACGTGTCAGTTCCTTAGTGACCCAGGGTCATTTCGGACAAATCAGGTCGGGTTGCCAAGTGGCTATAAATAGCCCACCCCCTACAACCATAAACGGTTGGCTGCTCAAATTTCAGTGCACGGCTTTTGTTGTTTGAGAGCAACCCACCTCGAAGCCTTTGAGAGAAAATTCCTAGCGAGGAGAAAAGCCCTAACCACCCAAAGCCAGAGAGAATTGGGCATCACTTAAGTCTTCTTGTTTGTGTGATCTGAAGACTTATTACACTTGAGGACTGTGCATCCCCAGACGGTTAGGCGTCGCATTCAGAGCATCTAAGAGACATTGTGGATTGCCAGTGGACGAAGTCTGTGAAGGTTTGGGAGTCTACCTTGAAGACTTACCAGAGTGATTGGGCGAGGACTATGTGACCTTAGCTCAAGGAGAATACGGTGAGGACTTGGTGTCCTGAGCTGCGTGTTCAGGACTGGGTGTCCGGGACTGTGTGTCCTAAGGTTTAAATACCTAGCCGCTCCAACCAGACGTACAGTTGTCACAGCAACTGGAACTGGTCCAACACATCATTGTCTTCAACGAGTCACTGGTTTCATCTTCACTTCCTTTTTCTTACTGTTACTCATTGTGAAGCCATTGCATGCTTGCTCCATCTTTTGTCTTCACAACGTGAATGTATGATCTGTCTGTCTTCATAACTTCTTCCTACCTGATCCTTATTACACTTCAGCTATTTGTCATTGTGCTTTCACTCTATTGAATACTTGACCATGGCTTGCCTAGTGTAATCTAACTTCTGCTGCATAGTAATAGGCATATCTTCACTGTATGTCTTCATAACTCCCACGTTTTGAAGACTTTCATAAAAATCGCCTATTCACCCCCCTCTAGTCGATATAACGCACTTTCACAAACTAACGGCCAGGTCGAATGTGCAAATGGTCTTATCATGAGCGGCATTAAACCCAGACTAGTGCGGTCCCTCAACGAATCTAACACGCACTAGGTAGAGGAGCTCGACTCCGTACTCTGGGGGCTGCGGACCACGCCGAATCGCACCACCAGATACACACCATTCTTTATGGTGTACGGCGCAGAGGCAGTTCTGCCCTGTGACATAATTCATGACTCACCTCGAGTGCGCATGTACGAAGAAAGAGAAGCCAAGCTCGATTGGCAGGAAAACTTGGACGCCTTGGAGGAGGAGCGTGATGTGGCAAAAGCCCGTTCCGCATTTGATCAATAGCAGGCTCGAATATATCAAAGAAGAGAAGTACGGGCCAAAAATTACAATGTTGGCGAACTAGTTCTACGCCTGCCGGATAAGAAAAAGGACAAACTCAAGCCCAAGTGGGAAGGTCCATTCATAATCGACCAAGTCCTGACTGGTGGAGCGTACCGCCTGCGAGATGCGTCGGATAACCAACTCGAGCTGAACCCATGGAACGCCGCCCGTCTCCGAAGATTCTATGCCTAGCGCCGGACTCTGTGTTTGTCTCCTTCCTCTGTCCATTTTATATATTTTTTGTATTAAATTTCTCTCCTTCCCCTCTTTTCTCTTATAGCCCTTAAAGGCTCATCAAGTGACGCGCTATCCGCGCTCATTAAACCCGGGGGCTTCTTTAACAAAAGCTTATTTATATGGGCTTCACGCCCAACACATGCGTCAAACTTCTGCATGGACCTTTTCTTCACCATTATATGCATCGATATGACTTAAGTTTTGGCCAAGCTGGGTTGCCTGGCTCCTGTGCTTACCCCTACGTTCCCGATTGTTCGGCTAGGCGGTAAAGGGAGCACCTCTGCGATTGTTACTGCCGGATCAGCCGGATGTGTACCTCAGACTGGGTGAAGCCGAAAGCTAGAGTTCTTAAGGGAATATTCGGTCGGTGAACTAAAAGATGACCTTTTTTACTTATTCACATACATGCCCCCAGATGATTTTCCTGCATTTGCAGTCCAGACATGCACTTTAGGGTATGCCTCCCAGAGAAAGGAACCCCTAACGGAACTATTCTCTCTGGAAGATGTTTCTTACTAACCATGTAATATAACATAACTAGTTGGGCACTTGTCTGATAAAGCACTAATGACCCCTACGCCCGGTCTCCATGCATACCCCGGTTCTTACATAACCGGTAGGGTATTCGGACACACTCCGGACCGTCAGGTCCCGAGGTAGAAGCGAAAAGGTCGGCAATGACAAACGATCTACAATCCAGCTAGAATGCATTATACATGTCAATTGAAAATTACATAGTCACTCTGACTGATTGTATTCCGCCTCTATACCACCTAACAGGCTGTCTAATTTATAGTCCTGCTGGGAATACTTTGCGGCCAATTCTACTTGGCCGTATACTAAGCTTACAGGATCTCCTTCCCATCAGGCCCCACAGGTCCGACCTCGGCCATGTGGTTTGGGTCAGACTTCGTAAACCGGGTCTTCACCATGGCCCAGGCCTCCCTAGCGCCTTGTCGGTAGGCCGATATCTTCCACAACCGGAAGCGCCGCCGAGCTCCCTTAAGCTTCTCCACAAGCTCTCCAAGGCCCTCGGGCATGGAGTGGGAAGGCCATAAGGCTTGGGCAACGCCTCGCATCGCCTGCCAAACTCGCTCGTGCAGTTGCAAGAGCTCGGGAAGAAGGTCACCCGTAGAACCGGGCATCTCCTCTGCAGGACGACCCGTGAGCATACCTACAGACATTACTTTGTTAGTCGACTTCCTCGCCGAACTCTTTTTTCAAAGTTTGTTCAAGCACTTACTAAATATGCCGCGACGTAGCCACTGATTCTCCTTAGTGGAGTCCGACAGCTGGCCACGAACATCTTTAAGTTCAATGTCCAGCTTGGTGTTGGCATCCTGAAGATCATTCTTCTCCTGCCTCACCTTTGTCAGCATACTCTTACCGGCCTCTAGCCGGCGTAGGAGTTGTTGCCTCTCCGGATCGAGTCCGGCGCCATCTGCAATATGATTTGTCAGATCTGCACCCACGCCGCAAAATACTAATCCTTCGAAGTGTATCTTACCAGAGGGGGTCTCTTTGGGCTCCCCTGCCGTGGCTAGTGCGGCCTCCAGTTGGGCTTTGCACTTTTCCAGCTCCTGGGACAGTACGGTATTCTTCTCTGTAAGAACCTGCATAACAAATGATCCTTAAATCAGTTACTCTAACTGTTTCAAATCTCGTGGGCTACTGGTATATATATATTTGACCAAAATTTTCTTACCCGTATGTCTTTTACATACTGCTCCGTGGCTCTGGCTAAACCATTTTGAGCGGCACGGAGGTACGCATCTCCCGAATTGAAGGCATCTAATGCCTCTTGGGAGAAACAAGCATCGCGAAGAACTGTCCGGCGACGCCTATGGTTCATGGCACTCTCCACCTCAGAGTTCGTGGCAGACAGCCTGTCCGCATCCTCTGTCGGAGGAGCGTCTGGTGCGTGCTTTGTGCTCACCTCCGCTTCCGGGCCTGGCGTTGGAGCCTGGCTGGTGGAGGCGCGATTGGCAACCTCTCCAGATGTAGTCTGGTGAGGTCTCTTCGTCCTGAAGATAGCACGAACATTAATATGCCCTGAAGGAATAACACGAGGGAAATAGAGGGTGTGCTATACCTTTGCGCCGGCATCTCAGTCCAGACCACATTCCTTTTTACCCCACGGGGCCCTGCAGCCCCTCGTTGGCTAGCCGCCGCAGGTTCGGCCTCCCGCCTCGGAAATCTCCCCTGCAAAACATGGTTGTCGTCAGAAAAACCAAAATACGTGAGAATGGAATCTCTCTCAAGGGAATGAGACTCCGGTCTCTGTCACCTGGGAGGCCGGGATTAACCCTGGGTAATCAGCTGTAATGGCCACCAAGGTATTGTCCTTGCTTAGCTGATGGAACACCCCGTCAATAAGCTCCACCGATATGTCCGGATCCTCTTCGGAGTCCGGATCGAGGGACTGTTCTGGATCCTCAGGCTATGGAGGACGGCTGTTTATATCCTTTACCTCCTGACGCAGTTCCTACGTTGCAGTCGTTAGACTACATGTTTAATAACGGAATACAAAACAAACGGGCAAGCACAATTGTTCACTTACCCAACTTGGAGGGTCGTACATAGTAAATCCGCCCCACGGGTTGACGTGGAGGAATTCCTCCTTTTCTCCCTTGTACAAAGAGGATAAGATCTTTACTAGAGCGGCAGCTGAGGCTGGCCCCTTACGACCGTAATGGGTGGCGTCATCCTCCCCGTTAAAATCCCACATGGGGTGGCCTCTATATTGAAGCGGCTGCACCCCCCGCATAATGCATGCGGCCATGACTCCAATCATGATTAGTCCGGAATGAGCCAATAGTCTAATTCGGCCCATCAGGTAAAGGACATCTCTGTCGCTTTCTCTCTAAGAGCTCCGCGGACGCCAACTCAAGCGTTTCTTTATGGAGCACTGTTGAACTCAGGGAGACCGACCCGGATAGGGTCCGGCAGCGGGACATCATCTATATAAAACCATTCCGAAGGCCAGTCCTCGGACGCCTTCTTTGGGGTTCCGGATAGGTATCCGGTCCCGGCGATGCGCCATACTTCGGCTCCGCCCACTTGATATATGGACCCCTCTTGAGAACGGGGCACCAGGCAGAATATCCTCTTCCACAACACGAAATGAGCCTCAACACCTAAAAATAGCTCGCAAAGGGCGACGAAGCCCGCGATATGCAATATAGAGGCGGGTGTGAGATTGTGCAGCTGGAGGCCGTAGAACTCCAGAAGCCCACGGAGAAATGGATGAATTGGAAAACCCAGTCCCCTTATTAGATAAGGGATGAGGCACACCCGCTCTCCTTTAGAGGGATTGGGTGTGCTCTCCGCTTGTTTTCCGCCATTATAGGTGGCGAGTCTGGCTCGGACCGGGACCATATAAGCCTGAGGGAGAAATCCCTTGGCCTGAAGCGACACTAACTCGCTGTGCGGGATGGAGCAACTCTCCCAATCTTCGGGTTTAGGACTGGAAGGGCGAGAGGAGGAGCTGCGATGGCTGGCCATGTTGGAATGGACCTTTGCTGGAGGCGCTCTGATGATTACTCGCGGAGGGGAGAAGGTGTGGTTTGGATCTGAATCCCCATCCCGTTAAATAGGCGGCCCGTTTATGCGGCTAGGGGTGTGGATGTAAAAAACTCCCCGGCTTTTCGCATTCGTTTGACACGTGGAAGACGGCCATTATTGGGTGTGGAAGCCAAGGAGCGCTACATTACAAAAATCGGACATTATTCCTACAGGTACACGGAATTTGGAGAAGAACCCGCCTTGCAATGCCGAAGATAATCTGCGCGCCGGACTCGTCGTCATTGAAGCCTGGTTCGGGGGCTACTGAGGGAGTCCTGGATTAGGGGGTGTTCGGATAGCCGGACTATACCTTCAGCCGGACTCCAGGACTATGAAGATACAAGATTGAAGACTTCGTCCTGTGTCCGGATGGGACTTTCCTTGGCGTGGAAGGCAAGCTTGGCGATGTGGATATTCAAGATCTCCTACCATTGTAACCGACTCTGTGTAACCCTAACCCTATCTGGTGTCTATATAAACCGGAGGGTTCTAGTCCGTAGGACGACTCCATCATACAACAATCATACCATAGGCTAGCTTCTAGGGTTTAGCCTCCTTGATCTCGTGGTAGATCTACTCTTGTACTACCCATATCATCAATATTAATCAAGCAGGAGTAGGGTTTTACCACCATCGAGAGGGCCCGAACCTAGGTAAAAACATCGTGTCCCTTGTCTCCTGTTACCATCCGGCCTAGACGCACAGTTCGGGACCCCCTACCCGAGATCCACCGGTTTTGACACCGACAAGGGGCAAGTATTTGATGGCATGGAGATCATCTCCGCGAGCCATATGAATATGGAGGATAAAGTCCTCAATCCAGACCCCTGGGTCTGTGGTCCCGTCGTACGCCTCTATGTTCACTGGTTTGAATCCTTCTGGAAATTCGTGGTCCAGTACCTCATCGGTGAAACATAGGGGGTGTGCGGCACCCCTGTAATTAGTTGTACCATGGAGTTCAGACGGTTGTGATATTTGGTTTTGGGTGAGTGTTGGAGTGCGTTTCCTTGATCTGTAGATGGATCTGGTTGCATCGGCCCTTTGATGCGAGTCCTCGAGTGGGTCATGTACTGGCTTATGTGCGGCCTCGTTGGCCGCTCTATCGCGGCCATGAGGTCGTCGATCCGACCGGTCGGCAGTTTTATTTTTGGCGGCTGCCTTTCCGGGATGATGTGCTCATCGTCATCCGGACTGTTCTCTTCTCCGGAGACGGGTTGATTAGCTTGACGCTCGGCGTCGCCGTGTTCGGACAGCGGCTCCGTACTTCGTTCGTCATTCGCTGGCTCACCCTGCTCTGTCGCTGGGTCTATTTGGTTGTTGTTTCCTCCGGAGTTGACCGAGGTATTGTTTTTTCTTGCGCTGATATCGCTATTTTTGCCAAGGCGGGATTTGGAGCGGTGCCTACGGCGCCGCTTTGATTGCTTCTCGAGGGAGCTATCTTTCGCTGCATCCTTCCGTTCCTCGTCATCATTTTCTTTGGGTGTATCCACCATGTATATGTCATGTGATGGAGTGGCGGTCCAGCGCCCTGTTGGCGGTGGTTCCTGTTCGTCTCCTGCATCGTTGTCCATACCATCGATGTCTTCGGAGTCGAAGTCGAGCATGTCATGGGGAGTGAATTTCTTCGTCATCCGCATCACATGCTCGCCGGACATAGTTCGGCCAAGGTTCTCCTAAGGAGAGAGACCTTAATGAGTTTAGTACGTCACCGAAGGGCAAGTGCTGAAAGATATCCGTGGATGTGAACTCCATGATCGGCGCCCAATCGGATTCGATAGGCATGGCCGTAGGCGGTTCAGAGGCCGTGGCCGAAAACGAGTCCATTGGTTCGGCGTGACGGCTCTCGTGAGGGGTAAGGCCAGTATTCGGCTCTATTGCCATTGAGGGTGCAGCCTCCAAGGCGGGGTCTATCCGCCTGTCATCGGATGGCGCAATCTATTCCGGATTGAAGGCCGGAGTAGTTGTTGGCGTGATTTCCTGAACACTGTCCGACGGCTGAGCTATATCATGCCCGCCGTGATCGTGCGGCACACCTGGCATGGGCCCGAATCCATCGAAGATTAAGTCTCCGCGGATATCGGCAGTGTAATTCAAGTTTCCAAACCTGACCTTGTGGCCAGGGGCGTAGCTCTCGATCTACTCCAGATGGCCAAGCAAGTTGGCCCGCAGTGCGAAGCCGCCGAATACAAAGATCTGTCCGGGGTGGAAGACCTCACCCTGGACCGCATCGTTATTGATGATCGGAGGAGCCATCCAGCTTTACGGCGACAGCACAGTGGAACTCTCAATGAAAGCACCAATGTCGGTGTCAAAACCGGCGGATCTCGGGTAGGGGGTCCCGAACTATGTGTCTAAGGCGGATGGTAATAGGAGGCAGGGGACACGATGTTTACCCAAGTTCGGGCCCTCTCGATGGAGGTAATACCCTACTTCTTGCTTGATTGATCTTGATGATATGAGTAATACAAGAGTTGATCTACCACGAGATCGTAGAGGCTAAACCCTAGAAGCTAGCA
The DNA here is from genome assembly GCF_003073215.2 of Triticum urartu. Taxonomy (NCBI): domain Eukaryota; kingdom Viridiplantae; phylum Streptophyta; class Magnoliopsida; order Poales; family Poaceae; genus Triticum; species Triticum urartu. The sequence continues at coordinate 668,206,101 of NC_053023.1, forward strand.
TATGATATGATTGTTGTTGTCCTACGGACTAAACCCTCCGGTTTATATAGACATCGGAGGGGGCTAGGGTTACAAAGAGTCGGTTACAAGGGAGGAGATCTACATATCCGTATCGCGAAGCTTGCCTTCCACGCCAAGGAGAGTCCCATCCGGACACGAGACGAAGTCTTCAATCTTGTATCTTCATAGTCCAATAGTCCGGCCAAAGAATATAGTCTGGCTGTCCGGATACCCCCTAATCCAGGACTCCCTCATTAAGACTGCTTTCCTAAATGGAGATTTGGATGAGGAAATTTATATGGAACAACCAGATGGGTTTGTACTAGATGGCCAGGAAGGAAAAGTGTGCAAGTTGCTGAAGTCTTTGTATGGACTCAAGCAAGCACCCAAACAGTGGCATGAGAAGTTTGAAAGAACTTTAACAGCTACAGGCTTTGTTGTAAACAAAGCTGATAAATGTGTGTACTATCGCCATGGTAGGGGCGAGGGAGTTATCCTTTGCTTGTATGTTGATTACATACTGATTTTCGGAACAAATCTGAATGTTATTAAGGAGGTCAAGGATTTCCTATCTCGTTGTTTTGAGATGAAGGATTTAGGAGTGGCTGATGTCATTCTGAACATCAAGTTGTTCAGAGACGATGATGGTGGGATTACATTGCTTCAACACTATGTGGAAAAGATCTTGAGTCGCTTTGGCTATAGTGACTGCAATCCCTCTCCAACACCATATGATGCCAATGTGTTGCTTCGAAAGAATCGAAGAATTGCTAGAGATCAATTGAAATATTTTCAGATTATTAGCTCGCTTATGTACTTAGCCAGTGCTACAGGACCTGACATCTCTTTTGCTGTTAGTAAACTGAGTCGGTTTGTCTCAAAAACAGGAGATGTGCATTGGAAAGCTCTAGAGAGAGTTTTGCGTTATTTGAAAGGCAGTGCGAATTATGGAATTCACTACACCAGGCACCCAAAGGTGCTTGAAGGGTATTGTGACTCAAACTGGATCTCAGATGCTGATGAGATAAAGGCCACGAGCGGATATGTATTCACTCATGGAGGTGGCACTGTTTCTTGGAAGTCTTGCAAGCAAACCATCTTAACGAGGTCAACAATGCACTACAAAAAAAAGACACATCCGTGACATTTTGGGCCGAACGAATTTTTTTCCTGTCATACATATGACACTTCTATGACGATAAATGTGACAAAACCCGGTATCATCATAGATGTGGTGGGATCCTACTTCTATGACAAAAAATCATGACAGAAAATGGGCTTTTCGTCCTGGGCGGGCCGGAGACACAGCTGCATGACATTCTTTGGGCCGTCCATGACGGAAAAAACCGTGGTAGAAGCGAGGGGGAGGAAAATTTCGGGGAGTTCCCGGTTACGGCGGGAGGTCGGGGGCTGAGCGATGCGTGTTTCTCTCGTACACGCACGCGCGTGTGTGCGAGGCGTTGGCTCTAACTGAACTCGAGCGAGGCGTTGGGCTCTAACTGAACCCGAGCGATTGCACTACAGGCTACGCGTTACTGAACTCAAGCGATCGATCGATGGTTGTTAACTGAACCCGATCGAGCGATTCCTTCGCTACTCCTGCTAACTAAAGCCGATCGATGCTGCCTTTGGACGAACAGTGAGTGTTGCGGGGGGGGGGGGGGGGGGGGGGGGGGGGGGGGGGGGGGGGGGGGGGGGGGGGGGTTGGATGAACAGTTCCAGGTGGGGGTGGATGAACATGACCCCGTGTTGTTGCCGCAGGGGGGGTGGATGAACAGTTCCCGGTGGGGGTTGGATGAACATGACCCCGTGGTTGGTTGCCGCTGGATGAACAGGACCCCGATCGATCGAGGGTGGGGCTGGATGAACAGGACCCCGTGGAGGGCTGGATGAACAGGACCACCCCGTGGAGGGGCTGGATGAACAGTAGACGGTGGTGGGCAGGATGAACAGTAGCCCGTGGACGGGTGGTTGAACAGGAGCCCGTGGAGAGGGGTGGTTGAATAGTAGCCGATGGAGTAGCGCGTGGTGGAGGCTGGATGAACAGGAGCCCGTGGATGTACAGTCGCAGGTGGAGGCTGGAGGAGGTCGACAGTGGATGAACAGTAGCTCGTGGAAGCTAGAGGGGGTCGACGGTGGAGATGAAAAATATCCCGTGGAGTCCCGTTTTGCGGTATGCCACACCCCTCCGATGAACAGGACCCCCGTTTCGACCGTACCTCTCCAACACAAAGTCCGTTTCCTCTGTTTTGCGGTTTTGCGGTACGCCACACCCCTCCCGATGAACAGGACCCCCGATTCGAACGTACCAGGTCCGTTTCCTCCGTTTTGCGGTACGCCACACCCCTCCCGATCAATAGGACCCCCGTTTCGACCGTAGGAGGTCCGTTTCCTCCGTTTTGTGGTACGCCAGACCCCTCCCGATGAACAAGATCCTGTTTCAAACGTGGCCGGTCGAACACAAGGCCGTTTCCTCCGTTCTGCGGTACGCTAGGCCTTGTTTCCATCGCCTGTTCCGTCCAAGCCCTCCCGATGAACACGACGCATTCCGTTGCCTCCCCATGAACACGATGACGACGCTGTTTCTCCGTTCCGACCCAGCCATGTCAACGAGCCCTCGCCGTATGTATGCGCGAGTAGGCGTTCGAGACCCCGCCCGTATGTACACATACGTGGCCGTATTTTCTTTCTTGCATCCTGGCCGCCTCTACTACGACACGTGCGTGCCTGTATATCCACCAGTATATATGTACGTACACGTTCATGACCAGAATGACAACGCTACGTACGCTTCGACCAGCAGGGTCCCGACTGTCAGGCACTTCCTTGCTTGCGAAGATGTAGCTGGCGGGTCCCAGCAGTCAGGGGGGCGAATCGTTATTTTTGCCCGCATGCACTTCCTTGCGTGCGAAGGTGTAGCTGGTGGGTCCCACCACTCAGGGGGAAACGTATTTTTCGTGAAATACGGTGGCCCGTCCGGTGGGTCCCTGCTGTCAGGTGGAGGAGTCATTATTTTCCGCGTAATAAGGAGGCACTTCCTTGCTGCCGCCGTGGATCCAACTGTTAGCCTCTCCACGTACAGTCCACGTCCGATGGAAGTCGTTCCTTAACCACGTTGACCACGCCGCGCCGAGAGCACCAGGGAGGTGGACGACGGCGAGGCCTAGGAAGGGGACGACGCGGAGCCGGTGAAGACGCGGCAGTGGATGCCCACGCGGAGAGGAGTATGAGGGTTCACTCGTTCGGCTGCGGTGTGAGGCTGCCGTCGCTGCAGGGCCTGGCCAGCGGTGGGAATAGTAGGGGGCGGTGAGGCCTCCGCGGCAGCACAGCCGGCCATGGGAGGCAGGAGCAGGCTGCACGACCGGTGCTGCTTTGGGCGGCTGGAGCAAGAAGACCAGAGGTTGAAGAAGACTACGGCCGTTGGATGGACATCGTACGGTCAATGGAGCTAGAATCGTGCATATTGACTAACTAAAGCCCTCCGTCCCCGTCAACTTAGTAGGCCCACAAGTCAGCCTCCCACCAAGGTGGGTCCCAGCTAGCAGGGGGCATTCATTTTTCTATGCGTAATAAGGAGGCACTTTCGGTGGGTCCGAGCTGACAGCAGGGGGAACGTTTTTTTCGCGAAATACGGTGGCCCGTTGGGTGGGTCCCAGCAGTCAGGGGTAAACATTTTTTTTGCGATATACTGGTGGGCGTCCGGTGGGTCCCTACTATCAGGTGGAGGAATAATTATTTTCCGCGTAATAAGGAGGCACTTCCTTGCGGCTACCATGGACCCAGCTGTCAGCCTCTCCACGTACAGTATTCTTCCGATGGATTTCGGTCGTTGACCACATTGACCACGGCGCGCCGACAGCACCACGGCGGTGGACGACGGCGAGGCCTAGGAAGGGGATGACGCGGAGCCGGGGAAGACGCGGCAGTGGATGCCCATGCGGAGAGGAGTACGAGGGTTCACTGGTTCGGCTGCGCTGTCGTCGCCACAAAATAACAGGGGGTGTGGGTGAGTGGAGTGGAGGGATGGCCTGGCCAGCGATGGGAGTAGTATGGGGGCGGTGAGGCCTCCGCGGAAGCATAGCCGGCCACGGGAGGCAGGAGCAGGCGGCACCACCGGCGCTGCTTTCGGCGGCTGGAGCAAGAAGACCAGAGGTTGAAGAAGCACTACGGCCGTTGGATGGACATCATACAGTCAGTCGAGCTAGAATCGTGCATATTGACTAAGTTGACAAAGCCCTTCGTCCCCGTCAACTTAGTAGGCCCACTATACTGGGTTCCAGCTAGCAGGGGGAGTATTCATTTTTTTTGTGCGTAATAAGGAGGCACTTCCTTGCGTGCGAAGATATAGCTGGTGGGTCCGAGCTGTCAGCGGCGGTAACATTTTTTCGCGAAATACAGAGGCCATTTCGGTGGGTCCCAGATGTCAGGTGGAGGAAATCATTATTTTGCGCGTAATAAGGAGGCATTTCCTTGCGTGCGGCCGTGGACCCAGCTGTCAGCCTCTCCACGTACAGTCCACTTCAGATGCAGGTCGGTCGTTGACCACGCTGACCACGCCACGCCGAGAGCACCAGGGCGGTGGACGACGTCGAGGCCTAGGAAGGGAACGACACGGAGGCAGGGAAGACTCGGCCGTTGTTTTTGTTTCCCACGCGGAGGGGAGTATGACTGTACGAGGGTTTACTGGTTCATCTGCCGTCGCCAGAGAATAACAACAGGTGTGGGTGAGTAGAGGGATGGCTAGGCCAGCGATGGGAGTACAGTGGGGCGATGAGGCCTGCGCGGCAGCACAGCCGGCCGCGGGGAGGAGGGAGCAGGCAGTCCCGCCGGCGCTTGTTTGAGCGGCTGGAGCAGGAAGAGCAGAGATTGAAGAAGCACGATGGCCGTTGGATGGACATCCAACAGTGTACAGGCCATCTGTGGAAAGCCTCAAATCTTTGGAAAACAGCATACAGCCCATCTGCCATTATTTCAAATAATTTATAGCCCATTTGCTAATTCTTACGGGTTTTTTTGGAGCCCATATTCTTTATGTTAGCATTACAGCCCATATTGTGGCCACGGTTAAAAAATTATGCGAAATTTTGCATATGTCGGTGCAGTCTGAACTGTTTTTAATCCCGAAATTTCGAGTCACATTCAGACTGATTTTAAAAATAAATGTATATCAATATAAAATCCAATAAATTGTCCACGCATAAAAATCAATGCAATTTAAAATCTCGAAATGAAAAAAAGATATTAGAAAATAATTGCCGGTTCGATGTGTTTTAAAAATGTACAACCCATTTCTCATTACTAATAGGCCATTTTCTCGGCCAGCCGAATGAAGCTCTCCTCGTCTTGAAAGATTTGCAGCCCAATAGGCCTGATAAAGCGACTAACTTGACAAATCACAAAAAAACTGGGCTAGCCATTCTCAGAAAGAAAAAAAAACTACTGGGCTAGTCTGTGGTAAACATAAAAGAAAAGGCTGTCTAGACAGGCTAGAGTGTCCCGCACAGCCCAGTTGACACCCTGCTTCCGTCTCAAAAACAAATTAGATAAATGCCACTCCAATTATGGCGATTCATAAAAATGCCACTGGAATTTCCAAACTTTAAAAAATGCCACTGCAATTTTTGCAAACTTTGAAAAACGCCACTGCAGTTTGCAAACTTTGAAAAACGCCACTCCAGACTTCGAAAAATGCCACTAGAAATGGCATGAAATGGCATTTTTCAAAGTTTGGAAATTGCAGTGGCATTTCTCGGATACACCAGATTTGGAGTGGCATTTATCAAATTAACCCAAAACAAAAATAACTGGGCGAGCTGCTGGGTCCCTGGTGTCAGCCGCTCGTTGTGCAATTGTCTCGTTTATTGACTACGTTGACAATGGCATGGGACCCAGATGTCAGAAATTCACTAGGAGGAGCCATTTTTTATTGGCTTGAAATAAGGAGGCACTTGCTTGCGTACGAGCTTGTCGGTTTCTTCAGAGGTAGGCATTTTTATTCAAAAAACTGCCACTATGCATCTTGCGTCGCAAATAAAACTGCCAGGATCGCATTTGTAGGCTAGCTAGTGATCAATCAGTAACTTGTAAACACTGAGCAAACAGAAATAAGTAACTTTTAATGCATCTCAATGATTCACAGATCATATACAAATATGTAGCTCCAAAAGCAAAGATCAGCCACTTCGGATCTTGCGTCGCAACTAAAACTAACTAGTACGATTCCCATACATAAGATCAACATGTTAATGCATCTCAATGACTCACGGATCATATACAAATATGTAGCTCCAAAAGCAAAGATCTAGAAAAAAACATCTGTTCTTCCTACTAACATGGATGCTTCTATTGGCCAACATTCAGTACAGACTGAAAGACAAATTTGTTTGTGAAGTCTACAATTCCTCTTGCAAACGTAAGTGGTTTCACCAACAGCTGGAACCATGAGAATGAACCAGACATGATGGAGGAACATGCACTGCAATATGATTTGGTCTTCCCTCGATCACACTGCGAGACTATTTTCGGAATACAAACTTTAACTTAGGCAAAATGATGCCCATTGTATAATCAGACCAAAGCAATGAAGCACCTAGTGTTGGCCAATAAATAGTACAGTACTCCTTTTCTGCAGTCCATGAAGTGACTATCCAATCTTTCTGTGTCTATTTTCAAATGGCACTGCATGCAGTGACTATACTATTCTCTTGTGCGGTTCAACCAAAATTGTGGGCACTTTGTTTGTTTGCCAAATAGCAACGGGCAGACATCTCTGTCTACACAAATATCAAGCAGCTAGTAAACATATACCACACCTTGTATTTTCGGTTTAAACATGTCTCTTCCGCTTAGCATCTATCATGTTCTGCACTGGACAATCTGATACAGTTATGTTTTGCCCTGGACAATTTCATACTGAATTGATTTGCTGGTTCAGAGCAGAAATATAGCGCCTATTCTTCATCATACCAAGGATATCCATGTTCGCAGTGATGGAAGAGGTGAAATCGATACAACCAAAATTGAGCATCCAATCATTGAATCCTGTCCTGCACCTCCAATGTAGGTCCACCCTGCCAATAAATTCACATGCAAACCACTAGTATTACGATCTAATGACAGTATAAAAAGAGTAGCAAGATAGTAGCAAACCATGTACCTTCGTAATGAACAGCTCATAGTGCCACCAATTGGATATAAAGGTTGGGAAAAAAACATGCTCCTAATGTTGAAACAGTTGGACTTTTTGTGCAGTTCCACTAAAATCGAGCATCCCTGTTTGCATAGATATTGAAAGTGTGATTACTCTAAAAGTGGCACTAGTTGAAGCATAGACTCACAAATATAAGCACTCCAATTTCTTAATGGGAAAAGGTAGCAAGACTATTTCTAACCACCTATTTGAAGGAATAAATAAAGCAACAGCGGCTGATGTGAGGAAGGCATACATAGTTTTTCTGGAAAAGTGAGCCATTCCTGACCTTTCCTCTTCTTTTAAGCAAATTTTGTGTAGTTCTACTAAAATAAAATGCCATCACCGCCTTGACAATTCAGTGACACTATACAGAAGGAAATGACTTAACATTACATCATGATGTCAGGTATGTAGTCGACAGGCATTAGAGACAAACATACAGACCTCCTCAAGAGAACAGCCGGAGGAGGAGGTGCCCACTCTTGACCGTTCCTCTTTTCTTCATAATTGTCTGTGCAGTTTAACCAAAATAAAATGACATCAGCGCCTTGGCATTTTGGTGACACTGTACAAAAAAATTAACTTATCTCATGAAAGTGAGGTATGTAATCTATAAGCATTAACAGTGCAAAAATCTGAAGGTAGCAACAAGTTTCATCCTTGGTATACTGGCTGTGCAACAGCATTAGAATGCCTTAGCTAAAAAATCTTTAATACATCCACAATCAACAGCTAACCCTGAAATAATCCAGTGACATTAAATGGCATTGCTTAAATTTATGGGTGGCATTAGACTGAGAGCGGCATTAGTTAAATGTGGCATCACTTTAGCAGTAGCATTGCTTGACTTGACTGCTGGCGTTATACTAACAGCAAAAAAAGTGGCAATAAGAGCATGGGAGGCCCATTCGGACAGTGGGCGCACCAGTACGATGTACCACCACGGCCGCAGAGTGGTGAGGGAGGTATGGTTGCCCAGAGCAACAAATATCCAGGCAGCATATGTGGATTACGGTCCCATTTTTGTTCTCTTTAGCCACCTTTTCCTATGCGAGGACAACAAACCGATCGACCTAGTCATTCTCTATTGCGTTGTCATGCCTTTATACCCTTCTTCAACCAAGAGACACGAGACTCGTTCCTTAGCTACTGATTTTCCCCTTTTCAACCTAGATGCGGGTTCGATGCCTACTCTCTTGGACAGTACAGTCTCCCTTCCTTTCCTTATTCAACCCAGACATGGATTAGTCTGCATGAAGTAGGGTTTCCTTTAATAGTGCAAATTATTGTTTTCGTCTGCGTGGCCAGCAGAGTAGAGGATAGCAAATTGGGAAGATGGTGGAGTGGAAAAAGATCCACATGCAACGACATAGCAGATGGGGCAATAGAACAAGGTTATGGCTCGAAAAGAGGTACCATACCTGAGGGTCGGCGGGAAGTGGCTTCGCTCGTGGTCATCGTCCTCCGCACACACTACGGCAGCGAGCTTGGGGACGGAGGCCATCCCGCGTGGGCGCTAGGTCTGGGAGGACGGCCTTGTCATCAGTGCGTGACCTCGCTCGCCGACGACGAGTGCGTCAACGCTGCACGTCCTTCTCTTCCCCGGAAGATCTGTGACCACCGGTGAGGAGGGAGAGAGGGGCCGTCTTTTTTAGATCTGGAGAGAGGGTGGTAGTGTGAGAAGCAAGTGGGCAGCCCTTAGCAAGAAAGCGCTGAAGCTCCAGCCTATATATCTTTTTTATACTACTAGTACTGGAGGTGGGGTAGTGGTAGAGTAGTTTATATTTTCTCTGCGTACAGTACCAGTTAGTCGTGCTTCAAAACTGATCGGCACGCCATTAAAAAAATAAAGGCCGATAACTAATGCGGCACCTCAGGACAACGCAGCCAGATCGCATTTTGCACGAGAAATTACACACCATGTTTCGTTGACATGTGGTACCGTTCCAACATATCAGTGAGACGACGGCGGGTAGTAGGAGTATTTCCGAAGGGACATGTAGGCCGGGGCGCCTCTTTGTGAACCGTGGCAAACTCGCAACCATCCACTGACTCTTCGTCTTTCCCTCTTGATTTGGAACTGCTGTCGCATGCTCTTCCTCTCCCTCCTCCATTTTCCTTCAGCCCTTCACCCTTTCTTCTGCCATTGTTCGATCGTCTTCTCCATGGAGGGAACAGGCCGGAAATGACCCCATTATTCTTGCCCCGATCTGAAAGATGACGTGGTGGAGGAACTCATTGATCGGTGCGACGTCATCACCTTGGCTAGCATGGCAAGTTCATTCAAGACCATTCTCGACTCAACTAATAACATCATTGCAAGGAACCCAAGGGTCAAGGAGCGGTTTGATCTCCCCTATCTTCTTCGCCGTGACCCTGATGACTGGCGCCGGCACGACGGAGGCCTTGCCCTGTGCAAGTTGATGCCGCTTGATAATGATACGTGTGATGTTAAGATGCCATCGCTTGAGGGCAAGGCTTGGGCGGGCGCAAATGGAGATTGGGTTGTTTACGTTGGGTCCAACTGCGAGTGGGAACTTATGAATGTGTACACTCGTCACTGGGTTCCACTTCCAAAAATCTCAGCACACTGCCCAGAGGTTGAGCACACCGATTTATTTATTTTTCGTCCGGAGTCTCATCCCGACTTGTGGGGGAATCATAGTCTCCATCATCCTTTCCTCACTGGGACAATGCTCTATTAATGATGATCATCACACTTTTATTTTTCTTACAACTCAACAATTACAACTCGATACTTAGAACAAAATATGACTCTATATGAATGCCTCCGGCGGTGTACCGGGATATGCAATGTTGCATGAGTGACATGTATGAAAGAATTATGAATGGTGGCTTTGCCACAAATACGATGTCAAGCAATAGCGGGCGCTTTGACGCACTGAATTGTGACCAGAAAAGCTTCTCCGTTGCATATCCTTCTTGCGCTTGGTAAAACTGTGCCGCATTGGCCACACTCTTCGACAAGTCCAATAACGCGTCTGGAGAAACTCCACACTTGGTTAAGCGGGGTATAATTCGGATCGCCGAACTTAGTTTGCAATAAAAAGGGCTTACCAGCCGCGATCTCCCCAGCTTGCCGGATCTCCTCCCGAGCCGCTCTAGACTCGGACTGCACTTCTTTTGCCTCTCGTAAGGCCTTATCAAGATCAGCCGCTTTTGCTTTATTATCCTTCTCGAGGAATTCGCAGCGGCTAGCGACACCTTCGAGCTCACGCGTCATCTTGTATGTTTTCTCCTCGTCCTAACGTCGAGGTCCTAATCTCGAAATACGCCAACCCACCATGTACCTTTGGAGACACCAGTAGAGCTCCTTTATAATCACCCAGTTACGTTGTGACGTTTGGTAGCACACAAAGTGTTCCTCCGGCAAACGGGAGTTGCATAATCTCATAGTCATAGGAACATGTATAAGTCATGAAGAAAGCAATAGCAACATACCAAACGATCGGGTGCTAAGCTAATGGAATGGGTCATGTCAATCAGATCATTCACTTAATGATGTGATCCCGTTTAATCAAATAACAACTACTTGTTCATGGTTAGGAAACATAACCATCTTTGATTAACAAGCTAGTCAAGTAGAGGCATACTAGTGACACTTTGTTTGTCTATGTATTCACACATGTATTATGTTTCCAGTTAATACAATTCTAGCATGAATAATAAACATTTATCATGATATAAGGAAATAAATAATAACTTTATTATTGCCTCTAGGGCATATTTCCTTCAGTCTCCCACTTGCACTAGAGTCAATAATCTAGTTCACATCGCCATGTGATTTAACAGCAATAGTTCACATCACCATGTAATTAACACCCATAGTTCACATCGATATGTGATCAACACCCAAAGGGTTTACTAGAGTCAGTAATCTAGTTCACATCGCTATGTGATTAACACCCAAAGAGTACTAAGGTGTGATCATGTTTTGCTTGTGAGATAATTTTAGTCAACGGCTCTGTCACATTCAGATCCGTAAGTATTTTGCGAATTTCTATGTCAACAATGCTCTGCACGGAGCTACTCTAGCTTATTGCTCCCACTTTCAATATGTATCTAGATCGAGACTTAGAGTCATCCAGATCTGTGTCAAAACTTGCATCGACGTAACTTTTTACGACGAACCTTTTTGTCACCTCCATAATTGAGAAATATTTCCTTATTCCACTAAGGATAATTTTGACCGATGTCCAGTGATCTACTCTTAGATCACTATTGTACTCCCTTGCTTAACACAGTGTAGGGTATACAATAGATCTGGTACACAGCATGGCATACTTTATAGAACCTATGGCTGAGGCATAGGGAATGACTTTCATTCTATTTCTATCTTCTGCCGTGGTCGGGCTTTGAGTCTTACTCAATTTCACACCTTGCAACACAGGCAAGAACTCTTTCTTTGACTGTTCCATTTTGAACTACTTCAAAATCTTGTCAAGGTATGTACTCATTGAAAAACTTATCAAGCATCTTGATCTATCTCTATAGTTCTTGATGCTCAATATGTAAGCAGCTTTATCGAGGTCTTTCTTTGAAAAACTCCTTTCAAATATTCCTTTATGCTTTCCAGAAAATTATACATTATTTCCGATCAACAATATGTTGTTCACATATACTTATCAGAAATGTTGTAGTGCTCCCACTCACTTTCTTGTAAATACAGGCTTCACCGTAAGTCTGTATAAAACTATATGCTTTGATCAACTTATCAAAGCATATATTCCAACTCCGAGATGCTTGCACCAGTCCATAGATGGATCGTTGGAGCTTGCATATTTTGTTAACACCTTTAGGATTGACAAAACCTTCTGGTTGCATCATATACAACTCTTCTTTAAGAAATCCATTAAGGAATGCAGTTTTGTTTATCCATTTGCCAGATTTCATAAAATGCGGCAATTGCTAACATGATTCGGACAGACTTAAGCATATATACGAGTGAGAAAATCTCATTGTAGTCAACACCTTGAACTTGTCGAAAACCTTTTGCGACAATTCTAGCTTTGTAGATAGTAACACTACTATCAGCGTCCGTCTTCCTCTTGAAGATCCATTTATTTTCTATGGCTTGCCGATCATCGGGCAAATCCATCAAAGTCCATACTTTGTTCTCATACATGGATCATATCTTAGATTTTATGGCCTCAAACCATTTTGCGGAATCTGGGCTCATCATCGCTTCCACATAGTTCGCAAGTTCGTCATGGTCTAGTAACATGACTTCCAGAACAGGATTACTGTACCACTCTGGTGCGGATCTCACTCTGATTTACCTACGAGATTCGGTAGTAACTTGATCTGAAGTTACATGATCATCATCATTAGCTTCCTCACTAATTGGTGTAGTAGTCACAGGAACAGTTTTCTGTGATGAACTACTTTCCAATAAGGGAGCAGGTACAGTTATCTCATCAAGTTCTACTTTCCTCCCACTCACTTCTTTCGAGAGAAACTCCTTCTCTAGAAAAACCCCGAATTTAGCAACAAAAGTCTTGCCTTCGGATTTGTGATAGAAGGTGTACCCAACAGTCTCCTTTGGGTATCCTATGAAGACATATTTCTCCGATTTGGGTTTGAGCTTATCAGGATGAAACTTTTTCATATAAGCATCACAATCCCAAACTTTAAGAAACGACAACTTTGGTTTCTTGCCAAACCACAGTTCAGATTGTGTCGTCTCAACGGACTTAGATGGTGTCCTTTTAAACGTGAATGCAGCTGTCTTTAATGCATAACCCCAAAGCGATAGTGGTAGATCGAAAAGAGACATCATAGATCGCACCATATCTAATAAAGTATGGTTATAATGTTCAGACACACCATTATGCTGTGGTGTTCCAGGTGGCGTGAGTAGTAAAACTATTTCACATTGTTTTAACTGAAGGCCAAACTTGTAACTCAAATATTTTACCTCTGCGATCATATCGTAGAAACTTTTATTTTCTTGTTACGATGATTCTCCACTTCACTCTGAAATTCTTTGAACTTTTCAAATATTTCAGACTTGTGTTTCATTAAGTAGATATACCCATATCTGCTCAAATCATTTGTGAAGGTCAGAAAATAATGATACCCGCCGCGAGCCTTAACACTCATCGGATCTCATACATCAGTATGTATTATTTCCAATAAGTCAGTTGCTCGCTCCATAGTTCTGGAGAACGGCGATTTAGTCATCTTGCCCATGAGGCATGGTTCACAAGCATCAACTGATTCATAATCAAGTGATTCCGAAAACCCATTAGCATGGAGTTTCTTCATGCGCTTTACACCAATATGACCTAAACGACAGTGCCACAAATAAGTTGCACTATCATTATTAACTTTGCATCTTTTGGTGTCAATATTATGATTATGTGTATCACTACGATCGAGATCCAACGAACTATTTTCATTGGGTGTGTAACCATATAAGGTTTTATTCATGTAAACAGAACAACAATTTATTCTCTTACTTAAATGAATAACCGTATTACAATAAACATGATCAAATCATATTCATGCTCAACGCAAACACCAAATAACACTTATCCAGGTTCAACACTAATCCCGAAAGTATAGGGAGTGTGCGATGATGATCATATCAATCTTGGAACCACTTCCAACACACATCGTCACTTCACCCTTAACTAGTCTCTGTTTATTCTGGAACTCCCGTTTCGAGTTACTAATCTTAGCAACTAAACTAGTATCAAATACTGAGGGGTTGCTATAAACACTAGTAAAGTACACATCAATAACATGTATATCAAATATACTTATGTTCACTTTGCCATCCTTCTTATCTGCCAATCACTTGGGGTAGTTCCGCTTCCAGTGACCAGTCCCTTTGCAGTAGAAACACTTCGTCTCAGGCTTAGGACCAGAGTTGGGCTTCTTCACTTGAGCAGCAACTTGCTTGCTGTTCTTCTTGAAGTTCCCCTTCTTCCCTCTGCCCTTTTCTTGAAACTAGTGGTCTTGTCTACCATCAACACTTGATGTTTTTCTCGATTTCTACCTTCGTCAATTTCCGCATTACGAAGAGCTTGGGAATCGTTTCCGTTATCCCTTGCATATCATAGTTCATCACGAAGTTCTACTAACTTGGTGATGGTGACTAGAGAATTCTGTCAATCACTATTTTATCTGGAAGATTAACTCCCACTTGATTCAAGCGATTGTAGTACTCAGACAATCTGAGCACATGCTCACTAGTTGAGCGATTCTCCTCCATCTTTTAGCTATAGAACTTGTTGGAGACTTCATATCTCTCAACTCGGGCATTTGCTTGAAATATTAACTTCAACTCCTCGAACATCTCATATGCTCCATGACGTTCAAAACGTCTTTGAAGTCCCGATTCTAAGCCATTAAGCATGGTGCACTAAACTATCAAGTAGTCATCATATTGAGCTAGCCAAACATTCATAACGTCTGCATATGCTCCTGCAATAGGTCCGTCACCTAGCGGTGCATCAAGGACATAATTCTTCTATGCAGCAATGACAATAAACCTCAGATCACGGATCCAATCCGCATCATTGCTACTAACATCTTTCAACACAATTTTCTCTAGGAACATATCAAAATAAACACAGGGAAGCAACAACACGAGCTATTGATCTACAACATAATTTGCAAAATACTACCAGGACTAAGTTCATGATAAATTTAAGTTCAATTAATCATATTACTTAAGAACTCCCACTTAGATAGACATCCCTCTAATCCTCTAAGTGATTACGTGATCCAAATCAACTAAACCATGTCCGATCATCACGTGAGATGGAGTAGTTTCATTGGTGAACATCACTATGTTGATCATATCTGCTATATGATTCACGCTCGACCTTTCGGTCTCCGTGTTCCGAGGCCATATCAGTATATGCTTGGCTCGTCAAGTATAACCTGAGTATTCTGCGTGTGCAACTGTTTTGCACCCGTTGTATTTGAACGTAGAGCCTATCACACCCGATCATCACGTGGTGTCTCAGCACGAAGAACTTTCGCAACGGTGCATACTCAGGGAGAACACTACTTGATAATTTAGTGAGAGATCATCTTATAATGCTACCGTCAATCAAAGCAAGATAAGATGCATAAAAGATATTTCGGAAATATGCCCTAGAGGCAATAATAAATTGATTATTATTATATTTCCTTGTTCATGATAATCGTTTATTATCCATGCTAGAATTGTATTGATAGGAAACTCATATACATGTGTGGATACATAGACAACACCATGTCCCTAGTAAGCCTCTAGTTGACTAGCTCGTTGATCAATAGATGGTTACGGTTTCCTGACCATGGACATTGGATGTCATTGATAA
Organism: Triticum urartu; assembly: GCF_003073215.2. Classification (NCBI taxonomy): domain Eukaryota; kingdom Viridiplantae; phylum Streptophyta; class Magnoliopsida; order Poales; family Poaceae; genus Triticum; species Triticum urartu. Next base: position 668,221,632 of record NC_053023.1, read on the forward strand.
CGGGATCACATCATTGGGAGAATGATGTGATGGACAAGACCCAATCCTAAGCATAGCACTAGATCGTGTAGTTCGTATGCTAAAGCTTTTCTAATGTCAAGTATCATTTCCTTAGACCATGAGATTGTGCAACTCCCGGATACCGTAGGAGTGCTTTGGGTGTGCCAAATGTCACAACGTAACTGGGTGGGTATAAAGGTACACTACAGGTATCTCCGAAAGTGTCTGTTGGGTTGGCACGAATCGAGACTGGGATTTGTCACTCCGTGTAAACGGAGAGGTATCTCTGGGCCCACTCGGTAGGACATCATCATAATGTGCACAATGTGATCAAGGAGTTGATCACGGGATGATGTGTTACGAAACGAGTAAAGAGACTTGCCGGTAACGAGATTGAACAAGGTATCGGGATACCGACGATCGAATCTCGGGCAAGTATCGTACCGCTAGACAAAGGGAATTGTATACGGGATTGATTAAGTCCTTGACATCGTGGTTCATCCGATGAGATCATCGTGGAACATGTGGGAGCCAACATGGGTATCCAGATCCCGCTGTTGGTTATTGACCGGAGAGTCATCTCGGTCATGTCTGCATGTCTCCCGAACCCGTAGGGTCTACACACTTAAGGTTCGGTGACGCTAGGGTTATAGAGATATTAGTATGCGGTAACCCGAAAGTTGTTCGGAGTCCCGGATGAGATCCCGGACGTCACGAGGAGTTCCGGAATGGTCCGGAGGTAAAGAATTATATATAGGAAGTGCTATTTCGGCCATCGGGACAAGTTTCGGGGTCACCGGTATTGTACCGGGACCACCGGAAGGGTCCCGGGGGTCCACCGGGTGGGGCCACCTGCCCCGGGGGGCCACATGGGCTGTAGGGGGTCCGCCTTGGCCTATATGGGCCAAGGGCACCAGCCCCAAGAGGCCCATGCGCCAAGATAAGAGGGAAAGGAAGAGTCCTAAAGGGGGAAGGCACCTCCGAGGTGCCTTGGGAGGAGGGACTCCTCCCCTGGCTGCACCCTTCCTTGGAGGAAGGGCCAAGGCTGCGCCTCCCCCCTCTCCCTTGGCCCTATATATAGTGGGGGAAAGGGAGGGCAACCATACCTAAGGCCTGGCGCCTCCCTCTCTCTCCCATGACACATCTCCCTCCTCCCGCAGCGCTTGGCGAAGCCCTGTTGGAATCCCGCTACTTCCACCACCACGCCGTCGTGCTGCTGGATCTCCATCAACCTCTCCTCCCCCCTTGCTGGATCAAGAAGGAGGAGACGTCGCTGCTCCATACGTGTGTTGAAAGCGGAGGTGCCGTCCGTTCGGCGCTAGGATCATCGGTGATTTGGATCACGACGAGTACGACTCCATCAACCCCGTTCTCTTGAACGCTTCCGCGCGCGATCTACAAGGGTATGTAGATCCACTCCTCCCTCGTTGCTAGATGACTCCATAGATAGATCTTGGTGACACGTAGGAAAATTTTGAATTTATGCTACGTTCCCCAACTTGACACATCTCCCTCCTCCCGCAGCGCTTGGCGAAGCCCTGTTGGAATCCCGCTACTTCCACCACCACGCCGTCGTGCTGCTGGATCTCCATCAACCTCTCCTCCCCCCTTGCTGGATCAAGAAGGAGGAGACGTCGCTGCTCCGTACGTGTGTTGAACGCGGAGGTGCCATCCGTTCGGCGCTAGGATCATCGGTGATTTGGATCACGACGAGTACGACTCCATCAACCCCGTTCTCTTGAACGCTTCCGCGCGCGATCTACAAGGGTATGTAGATCCACTCCTCCCTCGTTGCTAGATGACTCCATAGATAGATCTTGGTGACACGTAGGAAAATTTTGAATTTATGCTACGTTCCCCAACAGTGGCATCATGAGCTAGGTCTATGCGTAGTTTCTATGCACGAGTAGAACACAAAGTAGGTGTGGGCGTTGATTTTGTTCAATATGCTTGCCGTTACTAGTCTTATCTTGATTCGGCGGCATCGTGGTATGAAGCGGCCCGGACCAACCTTACACGTATGCTTACGTGAGACCGGTTCCACCGACTGACATGCACTAGTTGCATTAGGTGGCTGGCGGGTGTCTGTCTCTCCCAATTTAGTCGGATCGAATTCGATGAAAAGGGTCCTTATGAAGGGTAAATAGCAATTGGCATATCACGTTGTGGTTTTTGCGTAGGTAAGAAACGTTCTTGCTAGAAACCCATAGCAGCCACGTAAAACATGCAAACAACAATTAGAGGACGTCTAACTTGTTTTTGCAGGGTATGCTATGTGATGTGATATGGCCAAAAGGATGTGATGAATGATATATGTGATGTATGAGATTGATCATGTTCTTGTAATAGGAATCACGACTTGCATGTCGATGAGTATGACAACCGGCAGGAGCCATAGGAGTTGTCTTAATTTATTTATGACCTGCGTGTCAACATAAACGTCATGTAATTACTTTACTTTATTGCTAACGTTAGCTGTAGTAGTAGAAGTAATAGATGACGTGACAACTTCATGGAGACACGATGATGGAGATCATGATGATGGAGATCATGGTGTCATGCCGGTGACAAGATGATCATGGAGCCCCAAGATGGAGATCAAAGGAGCTATATGATATTGGCCATATCATGTCACTATTATTTGATTGCATGTGATGTTTATCATGTTTATACATCTTGTTTACTTAGAACGACGGTAGTAAATAAGATGATCCCTCATTAAAAATTTCAAGAAAGTGTTCCCCCTAACTGTGCACCGTTGCGACAGTTCGTTGTTTCGAAGCACCACGTGATGATCGGGTGTGATAGATTCTAACGTTCACATACAACGGGTGTACGACAGATTTACACACGCGAAACACTTAGGTTGACTTGACGAGCCAAGCATGTGTACAGACATGGCCTCGGAACACAGAAGACCGAAAGGTCGAGCATGAGTCGTATGGTAGATACGATCAACATGAAGATGTTCACCGATGATGACTAGTCCGTCTCACGTGATGATCGGACACGTCCTAGTTGACTCGGATCATGTAATCACTTAGATGACTAGAGGGATGTCTATCTGAGTGGGAGTTCATAAGATGAACTTAATTATCCTGAACATAGTCAAAAGGTCTTCGCAAATTATGTCGTAGCTCGCGCTTCAGTTCTACTGTTTAGATATGTTCCTAGAGAAAATTTAGTTGAAAGTTGATAGTAGCAATTATGCGGACTAGGTCCGTAAACTGAGGATTGTCCTCATTGCTTCTTAATAGGCTTATGTCCTTAATGCACCGCTCAGTGTGCTGAACCTCGAACGTTGTCTGTGGATGTTGCGAACATCTGACATACACATTTTGATAACTACGTGATAGTTCAGTTGAACGGTTTAGAGTTGAGGCACCGAAGACGTTTTTGAAACGTCGCAAAACATATGAGATGTTTTGAGGGCTGAAATTGGGATTTCAGGCTCGTGCCCACGTCAAGAGGTATAAGACCTCCGACGATTTTCTCAGCCTACAAACTGAGGAGAAAAGCTCAACTGTTGAGCTAGTGCTCAGATTGTCTGAGTACAACAATCATTTGAATAAAGTGGGAGTTGATCTTCCAGATAAGATAGTGATGTTTCTCCGAAGTCATTACCACCAAGCTGCTAGAGCTTCGTGATGAACTATAATATATCAGGGACATATATGATGATCCTTGAGATATTCGCGATGTTTGACACCACAAAAGTAGAAATCAAGAAGGAGCATCAATTGTTGATGGTTGGTGAAACCACTAGTTTCAAGAAGGGCAAGGGCAAGAAGGGATACTTCATGAAACGGCAATTCAGCTGCTGCTCTAGTGAACCCAAGGTTGAACCCAAACCCGAGACTAAGTGCTTCTGTAATAAGGGGAACAACCACTGGAGCAGAATTACCCTAGATACTTGGTAGATGAGAAGGCTGGCAAGGTCGATAGAAGTATATTGGATATACATTGTGTTGATGTGTACTTTACTAGTACTCCTAGTAGCACCAGGGTATTAGATACCGGTTCGGTTGCTAAGTGTTAGTAACTCGAAATAAAAGCTACGGAATAAACGGAGACTAGCTAAAGGTGAGCTGACGATATGTGTTGGAAGTGTTTCCAATGTTGATATGATCAAGCATCGCACGCTCCCTCTACCATCGAGATTGGTGTTAAACCTAAATAATTGTTATTTGGTGTTTGTGTTGAGCATAGACATGATTGGATTACGTCTATCGCAATACGGTTATTCATTTAAGGAGAATAATGGTTACTCTGTTTATTTGAATAATACCTTCGATGGTCTTACACCTAAAATGAATGGTTTATTGAATCCCGGTCGTAGTGATACACATTTTCATGCCAAAGGTATAAGATAGTAATGATAGTACCACACAAATGTGGCACTGCCACATAAGTCATATCGGTATAAAACACATGAAGAAGATCCATGTTGATGGATCTTTGGGCTCACTCGTTTTTGAAAAGTTTGAGACATGCGAACCATGTCTATTGGTATATATGCATGAAGAAACTCCATGCAACTGGACCGTTTGGACTCACTTGATTTTGAATCACTTGAGACATGCAAATCATACCACATGGGCAAGATGACTGAAAGCCTCGTTTCAGTAAAATGGAACTAGAAAGCAACTTGTTGGAAGTAATACATTTTGATGTGTGTAGTCCAATGAGTGCTGAGGCGTGTAGTGGATATCGTTATGTTCTTACTTCACAGATGATTCGAGTAGATGTTGAGTATATTTACTTGATGAATCACGAGTCTGAATTATTGAAAGGTTCAAGTAATTTCAGGGTGAAGTTGAAAGATCATCGTGACAAGAGGATAAAAGATCTATGATATGATCATAGAGATGAATATCTGAATTACGAGTTTGGCACAGAATTAAGACATTGTGGAAATTGTTTCACAACTGATACAGCCTGGAATACCATAGTGTGATGGTGTGTCCGAACATCATAACTGCACCCTATTGGATATGATGCATACCATGATGTCTCTTATCGAATTACCACAATAGTTTATGGGTTAGGCATTAGAGACAACCACATTCACTTTAAATAGGGCACCACGTAATTCCGATGAGATGACACCGTATGAACTATGGTTTAGAGAAACCTAAGCTGTCATTTCTTAAAAGTTTGGGGCTGCGACGCTTATGTGAAAAAGTTTTAGGCCGATAAGCTCGAACCCAAAGCGGATAAATACATCTTCATAGGACACCCAAAACAGTTGGGTATACCTCCTGTCTCAGATTCGAAAGCAATAAGGGATTGTTTCTAGAATCAGGTCCTTTCTCGAGGAAAAGTTTCTCTCGAAAGAATTGAGTGGGAGGATGGTGGAGACTTGATGAGGTTATTGAACCGTCACTTCAACTAGTGTATAGCAGGGCACAAAGAGTTGTTCCTGTGGCACCTACACCAATTGAAGTGGAAGCTTATGATATTGATCATGAGACTTCGGATCAAGTCACTCCCAAACCTCGTGGGATGACAAGGATGCGTACTACTTCAGAGTGGTACGTAATCCTGTCTTGGAAGTCATGTTGCTAGACAACAATGAACCTACGAGCTATGGAGAAGCGATGGTGGGCCCGGATTCCGATAAATGGCTCGAGGCCATAAAATCCGAGAGAGGATCCATGTATGGAAACAAAGTGTAGACTTTGACAGAACAGCTCGATGGTCGTGAGGCTGTTGAGTATAGATGGATTTTAAAAGGAAGACGGACAATGATGGTATGTATCACCATTAAGAAAGCTCGACTTGTCGTTAAGATGTTTTCTGACAAGTTCAAGGAGTTGACTATGATGAGACTTTCTCACTCGTAGCGATGCTAAGAGTCTGTTGGAATTATATTAGCGATTACTGCTTTATTTATGAAATCTTGCAGATAGGATGTCAAAACATTGTTTCCTCGACGATTTTCTTGAGGAAAGGTTGTATGTGATACAACCGGAAGGTTTTGTCAATCCTGAAAGATGCTAATAAGTATGCAAAGCTCCAGCAATCCTTCTAGGGACTGGAGTAAGCATCTCGGAGTTGGAATGTATGCTTTGATGATGATCAAAGATTTTGGGTGTATACAAAGTTTATGAGAAACTTGTATTTCCAAAGAAGTGAGTGGGAGCACTATAGAATTTCTGATGAGTATATGTTGTTGACATATTGTTGATCAGAAATGACATAGAATTTCTAGAAAGCTATAGGGTTATTTGGAAAGTGTTTTTTAATGGAAAGCCTGGATTAAGCTACTTGAACATTGAGCATCAAGATCTATAAGGATAGATCAAAACGCTTAATGGTACTTTCAAATGAGCACATACCTTGACATGATCTTGAAGGTGTTCAAGATGGATCAGTCAAAGAAGGAGTTCTTGCCTGAGTTGTAAGGCATGAAGTTAAGACTTAAAGCTCGACCACGGCAGAATAGAGAGAAAGGACGAAGGTCGTTCCCTATGATTAAGACATAGGCTCTACAGTATGCTATGCTGTGTACCGCACCTGAAATGTGCCTTGCCATGAGTCAGTCAAGGGGTACAAGAGTGATCTAAGAATGGATCACAGGACAGCGGTCAAAGTTATCCTTAGTAACTAGTGGACTAAGGAATTTTCTCGATTATGGAGGTGGTAAAAGAGTTCGTCGTAAAGGGTTACGCCGATGCAAACTTTGACACTAATCCAGATTATTCTGAGTAGTAAACTGGATTCGTATAGTAGAACAGTTATTTGGAATAGCTCCAAATGTAGCGTAGTAGTTGCATCTACAAGATGACATAAGAAATTTGTGAAGTACATACGGATCTGAATGTTGCAGACCCGTTGACTAAAACCTCTCTCACAAGCAACATGATCAAACCCAGAACTCATTGAGTGTTAATCACATAGTGATGTGAACTAGATTATTGACTCTAGTAAACTCTTTGGATGTTGGTCACATGGCGATGTGACCTGTGAGTGTTAATCACATGGCGATGTGAACTAGATTATTGACTCTACTGCAAGTGGGAGACTGTTGGAAATATGCCCTAGAGGCAATAATAAATTGATTATTATTATATTTCCTTGTTCATGATAATCGTTTATTATCCATGCTAGAATTGTATTGATAGGAAACTCAGATACATGTGTGGATACATAGACAACACCATGTCCCTAGTAAGCCTCTAGTTGACTAGCTCGTTGATCAATAGATGGTTACGGTTTCCTGACCATGGAGATTGGATGTCATTGATAATGGGATCACATCATTGGGAGAATGATGTGATGGACAAGACCCAATCCTAAGCATAGCACTAGATCGTGTAGTTCGTATGCTAAAGCTTTTCTAATGTCAAGTATCATTTCCTTAGACCATGAGATTGTGCAACTCCCGGATACCGTAGGAGTGCTTTGGGTGTGCCAAATGTCACAACGTAACTGGGTGGCTATAAAGGTACACTACAGGTATCTCCGAAAGTGTCTGTTGGGTTGGCACGAATCGAGACTGGGATTTGTCACTCCGTGTAAACGGAGAGGTATCTCTGGGCCCACTCGGTAGGACATCATCATAATGTGCACAATGTGATCAAGGAGTTGATCACGGGATGATGTGTTACGAAACGAGTAAAGAGACTTGCCGGTAACGAGATTGAACAAGGTATCGGGATACCGACGATCGAATCTCGGGCAAGTATCGTACCGCTAGACAAAGGGAATTGTATACGGGATTGATTAAGTCCTTGACATCGTGGTTCATCCGATGAGATCATCGTGGAACATGTGGGAGCCAACATGGGTATCCAGATCCCGCTGTTGGTTATTGACCGGAGAGTCATCTCGGTCATGTCTGCATGTCTCCCGAACCCGTAGGGTCTACACACTTAAGGTTCGGTGACGCTAGGGTTATAGAGATATTAGTATGCGGTAACCCGAAAGTTGTTCGGAGTCCCGGATGAGATCCCGGACGTCACGAGGAGTTCCGGAATGGTCCGGAGGTAAAGAATTATATATAGGAAGTGCTATTTCGGCCATCGGGACAAGTTTCGGGGTCACCGGTATTGTACCGGGACCACCGGAAGGGTCCCGGGGGTCCACCGGGTGGGGCCACCTGCCCCGGGGGGCCACATGGGCTGTAGGGGGTCCGCCTTGGCCTATATGGGCCAAGGGCACCAGCCCCAAGAGGCCCATGCGCCAAGAGAAGAGGGAAAGGAAGAGTCCTAAAGGGGGAAGGCACCTCCGAGGTGCCTTGGGAGGAGGGACTCCTCCCCTGGCTGCACCCTTCCTTGGAGGAAGGGCCAAGGCTGCGCCTCCCCCCTCTCCCTTGGCCCTATATATAGTGGGGGAAAGGGAGGGCAACCATACCTAAGGCCTGGCGCCTCCCTCTCTCTCCCATGACACATCTCCCTCCTCCCGCAGCGCTTGGCGAAGCCCTGTTGGAATCCCGCTACTTCCACCACCACGCCGTCGTGCTGCTGGATCTCCATCAACCTCTCCTCCCCCCTTGCTGGATCAAGAAGGAGGAGACGTCGCTGCTCCATACGTGTGTTGAAAGCGGAGGTGCCGTCCGTTCGGCGCTAGGATCATCGGTGATTTGGATCACGACGAGTACGACTCCATCAACCCCGTTCTCTTGAACGCTTCCGCGCGCGATCTACAAGGGTATGTAGATCCACTCCTCCCTCGTTGCTAGATGACTCCATAGATAGATCTTGGTGACACGTAGGAAAATTTTGAATTTATGCTACGTTCCCCAACAAGATAAACATCACATGCAATCAATATATAAGTGATATGATATGGCCATCATCATCTTGTGCTTGTGATCTCCATCTCCGAAGCACCGTCGTGATCACCATCGTCACCGGCGCGACACCTTGATCTCCATCGTAGCATCGTTGTCGTCTCGCCGAGCTTGTGCTTCCATGACTATCGCTCCCGTTTAGTGATAAAGTAAAGCATTACAGCGCGATTGCATTGCATACAATAAAGCGACAACCATATGGCTCCTGCCAGTTGCCGATAACTCGGTTATAAAACATGATCATCTCATACAATAAAGTTTAGCATCATGTCTTGACCATATCACATCACAACATGCCCTGCAAAAACAAGTTAGACGTCCTCTACTTTGTTGTTGCAAGTTTTACGTGGCTGCTACGGGCTTAAGCAAGAACCAATCTTACCTACGCATCAAAACCACAATGATAGTTTGTCAAGTTGGTGTTGTTTTAACCTTCGCAAGGACCGGGTGTAGCCACACTCGATTCAACTAAAGTTGGAGAAACTGTCACCCGCAAGCCACCTATGTGCAAAGCACGTCGGGAGAACCGGTGTCGCGTAAGCGTACGCGTAATGTCGGTCCGGGCCGCTTCGTCCAACAATACCGCCGAACCAAAGTATGACATGCTGGTAAGCAGTATGACTTATATCGCCCACAACTCACTTGTGTTCTACTCGTGCATATAATATCAACATATAAAACCTAGGCTCGGATGCCACTGTTGGGGAACGTAGTAATTTCAAAAAAATTCGCCAACCCAACATGTACCTTTGGAGACACCTGTAGAGCTCCTTTATAATCACCCAGTTACGTTGTGACGTTTGGTAGCACACAAAGTGTTCCTCCGGCAAACGGGAGTTGCATAATCTCATAGTCATAGGAACATGTATAAGTCATGAAGAAAGCAATAGCAACATACTAAACGATCGGGTGCTAAGCTAATGGAATGGGTCATGTCAATCAGATCATTCACTTAATGATGTGATCCCGTTTAATCAAATAACAACTGCTTGTTCATGGTTAGGAAACATAACCATCTTTGATTAACAAGCTAGTCAAGTAGAGGCATACTAGTGACACTTTGTTTGTCTATGTATTCACACATGTATTATGTTTCCGGTTAATACAATTCTAGCATGAATAATAAACATTTATCATGATATAAGGAAATAAATAATAACTTTATTATTGCCTCTAGGGCATATTTCCTTCAGCTTCACCGTAAGTCTGTATAAAACTATATGCTTTGATCAACTTATCAAAGCATATATTCCAACTCCGAGATGCTTGCACCAGTCCATAGATGGATCGTTGGAGCTTGCATATTTTGTTAACACCTTTAGGATTGACAAAACCTTCTGGTTGCATCATATACAACTCTTCTTTAAGAAATCCATTAAGGAATGCAGTTTTGTTTATCCATTTGCCAGATTTCATAAAATGCGGCAATTGCTAACATGATTCGGACAGACTTAAGCATATATACGAGTGAGAAAATCTCATTGTAGTCAACACCTTGAACTTGTCGAAAACCTTTTGCGACAATTCTAGCTTTGTAGATAGTAACACTACTATCAGCGTCCGTCTTCCTCTTGAAGATCCATTTATTTTCTATGGCTTGCCGATCATCGGGCAAATCCATCAAAGTCCATACTTTGTTCTCATACATGGATCATATCTTAGATTTTATGGCCTCAAACCATTTTGCGGAATCTGGGCTCATCATCGCTTCCACATAGTTCGCAAGTTCGTCATGGTCTAGTAACATGACTTCCAGAACAGGATTACTGTACCACTCTGGTGCGGATCTCACTCTGATTTACCTACGAGATTCGGTAGTAACTTGATCTGAAGTTACATGATCATCATCATTAGCTTCCTCACTAATTGGTGTAGTAGTCACAGGAACAGTTTTCTGTGATGAACTACTTTCCAATAAGGGAGCAGGTACAGTTATCTCATCAAGTTCTACTTTCCTCCCACTCACTTCTTTCGAGAGAAACTCCTTCTCTAGAAAAACCCCGAATTTAGCAACAAAAGTCTTGCCTTCGGATTTGTGATAGAAGGTGTACCCAACAGTCTCCTTTGGGTATCCTATGAAGACATATTTCTCCGATTTGGGTTTGAGCTTATCAGGATGAAACTTTTTCATATAAGCATCACAATCCCAAACTTTAAGAAACGACAACTTTGGTTTCTTGCCAAACCACAGTTCAGATTGTGTCGTCTCAACGGACTTAGATGGTGTCCTTTTAAACGTGAATGCAGCTGTCTTTAATGCATAACCCCAAAGCGATAGTGGTAGATCGAAAAGAGACATCATAGATCGCACCATATCTAATAAAGTATGGTTATAATGTTCAGACACACCATTATGCTGTGGTGTTCCAGGTGGCGTGAGTAGTAAAACTATTTCACATTGTTTTAACTGAAGGCCAAACTTGTAACTCAAATATTTTACCTCTGCGATCATATCGTAGAAACTTTTATTTTCTTGTTACGATGATTCTCCACTTCACTCTGAAATTCTTTGAACTTTTCAAATATTTCAGACTTGTGTTTCATTAAGTAGATATACCCATATCTGCTCAAATCATTTGTGAAGGTCAGAAAATAATGATACCCGCCGCGAGCCTTAACACTCATCGGATCTCATACATCAGTATGTATTATTTCCAATAAGTCAGTTGCTCGCTCCATAGTTCTGGAGAACGGCGATTTAGTCATCTTGCCCATGAGGCATGGTTCACAAGCATCAACTGATTCATAATCAAGTGATTCCGAAAACCCATTAGCATGGAGTTTCTTCATGCGCTTTACACCAATATGACCTAAACGACAGTGCCACAAATAAGTTGCACTATCATTATTAACTTTGCATCTTTTGGTGTCAATATTATGATTATGTGTATCACTACGATCGAGATCCAACGAACTATTTTCATTGGGTGTGTAACCATATAAGGTTTTATTCATGTAAACAGAACAACAATTTATTCTCTTACTTAAATGAATAACCGTATTACAATAAACATGATCAAATCATATTCATGCTCAACGCAAACACCAAATAACACTTATCCAGGTTCAACACTAATCCCGAAAGTATAGGGAGTGTGCGATGATGATCATATCAATCTTGGAACCACTTCCAACACACATCGTCACTTCACCCTTAACTAGTCTCTGTTTATTCTGGAACTCCCGTTTCGAGTTACTAATCTTAGCAACTAAACTAGTATCAAATACTGAGGGGTTGCTATAAACACTAGTAAAGTACACATCAATAACATGTATATCAAATATACTTATGTTCACTTTGCCATCCTTCTTATCTGCCAATCACTTGGGGTAGTTCCGCTTCCAGTGACCAGTCCCTTTGCAGTAGAAACACTTCGTCTCAGGCTTAGGACCAGAGTTGGGCTTCTTCACTTGAGCAGCAACTTGCTTGCTGTTCTTCTTGAAGTTCCCCTTCTTCCCTCTGCCCTTTTCTTGAAACTAGTGGTCTTGTCTACCATCAACACTTGATGTTTTTCTCGATTTCTACCTTCGTCAATTTCCGCATTACGAAGAGCTTGGGAATCGTTTCCGTTATCCCTTGCATATCATAGTTCATCACGAAGTTATACTAACTTGGTGATGGTGACTAGAGAATTCTGTCAATCACTATCTTATCTGGAAGATTAACTCCCACTTGATTCAAGCGATTGTAGTACTCAGACAATCTGAGCACATGCTCACTAGTTGAGCGATTCTCCTCCATCTTTTAGCTATAGAACTTGTTGGAGACTTCATATCTCTCAACTCGGGTATTTGCTTGAAATATTAACTTCAACTCCTGGAACATCTCATATGCCCCATGACGTTCAAAATGTCTTTGAAGTCCCGATTCTAAGCCATTAAGCATGGTGCACTAAACTATCAAGTAGTCATCATATTGAGCTAGCCAAACGTTCATAACGTCTGCATCTGCTCCTGCAATAGGTCCGTCACCTAGCGGTGCATCAAGGACATAATTCTTCTGTGCAGCAATGAGGATAAACCTCAGATCACGGATCCAATCCGCATCTTTGCTACTAACATCTTTCAACACAATTTTCTCTAGGAACATATCAAAATAAACATAGGGAAGCAACAACGCGAGCTATTGATCTACAACATAATTTGCAAAATACTACCAGGACTAAGTTCATGATAAATTTAAGTTCAATTAATCATATTACTTAAGAACTCCCACTTAGATAGACATCCCTCTAATCTTCTAAGTGATTACGTGATCCAAATCAACTAAACCATGTTCGATCATCACGTGAGATGGAGTAGTTTCATTGGTGAACATCACTATGTTGATCATATCTACTATATGATTCACGCTCGACCTTTCGGTCTCCGTGTTCCGAGGCCATATCTGTATATGCTTGGCTCGTCAAGTATAACCTGAGTATTCTGCATGTGCAACTGTTTTGCACCCGTTGTATTTGAACGTAGAGCCTATCACACCCGATCATCACGTGATGTCTCAGCACGAAGAACTTTCGCAACGGTGCATACTCAGGGAGAACACTTCTTGATAATTAGTGAGAGATCATCTTATAATGCTACCGTTAATCAAAGCAAGCTAAGATGCATAAAGATAAACATCACATGCAATCAATATAAGTGATATGATATGGCCATCATCATCTTGTGCTTGTGATCTCCATCTCCGAAGCACCGTCATGATCACCATCGTCACCGGCGCGACACCTTGATCTCCATCGTAGCATCGTTGTCGTCTCGCCAATCTTATGCTTCCACGACTATCGCTACCGCTTAGTGATAAAGTAAAGCATTACAGCGCGATTGCATTGCATACAATAAAGCGACAACCATATGGCTCCTGCCAGTTGCCGATAACTCGGTTACAAAACATGATCATCTCATACAATAAAATTTAACATCATGTCTTGACCATATCACATCACAACATGCCCTGCAAAAACAAGTTAGACGTCCTCTACTTTGTTGTTGCAAGTTTTACGTGGCTGCTACGGGCTTAAGCAAGAACCAATCTTACCTACGCATCAAAACCACAACGATAGTTTGTCAAGTTGGTGCTGTTTTAATCTTCACAAGGACCGGGCGTAGCCACACTTGGTTCAACTAAAGTTGGAGAAACTGTCACCCGCAAGCCACCTATGTGCAAAGCACGTCGGGAGAACCGGTCTCGCGTAAGCGTACGCGTAATGTCGGTCCGGGCCGCTTCGTCCAACAATACCGCCGAACCAAAGTATGACATGCTGGTAAGCAGTATGACTTATATCGCCCACAACTCACTTGTGTTCTACTCGTGCATATAACATCAACATATAAAACCTAGGCTCGAATGCCACTGTTGGGGAACGTAGTAATTTCAAAAAAATTCCTACGCACACGCAAGATCATGGTGATGCATAGCAACGAGAGGGGAGAGTGTGATCTACGTACCCTTGTAGATCGACAACGGAAGTGTTAGGTTGATGTAGTCGTACGTCTTCACGGCCCGACCGATCAAGCACCGAAACTACGGCACCTCCGAGTTCTAGCACACGTTCAGCTCGATGACGATCCCCGGACTCCGATCCAGCAAAGTGTCGGGGAAGAGTTCCGTCAGCACAACGGCGTGGTGACGATCTTGATGTACTAATGTCGCAGGGCTTCGCCTAAGCACAGCTACAATATTATCGAGGACTATGGTGGAAGGGGGCACCGCACACGGCTAAGAATATGATCATGTGGATCAACTTGTCTCCTTAGGGGTGCCCCTTGCCTCCGTACATAGAGGCTCAAAGGGGGGGCCGGCCGGCCAAGAGGAGGCGCACTAGGAGGAGTCCTACTCCCTCCGTGAGTAGGACTCCCCCCTTTCCTAGTTGGAATAGGATTCGCGGAGGGGGGGAAAGAGGAGAGAGAGGAGGAAGGGGGGCCGGCCCCCTCTCCTTGTCCTATTCGGACCAAGGGGGAGGGGCGTGCGGCCCATCTCTGGCCACCTCTCCTCTCTTCCACTAAGGCCCACTAAGGCCCATATACCTCCCGGGGGGTTCCGGTAACCTCCCGGTAATCCGGTAAAATCCCGATTTCACCCGGAACACTTCCGATATCCAAATATAGGCTTCCAATATATCAATATTTATGTCTCGACCATTTCGAGACTCCTCGTCATGTTCGTGATCACATCCGAGACTCCGAACAAACTTTGGTACATCAAAATGCATAAACTCATAATATAACTGTCATCGAAACCTTAAGCGTGCGGACCCTACGGGTTCGAGAACAATGTAGACATGACCGAGACACATCTCCGGTGAATAACTAATAGCGGAACCTGGATGCTCATATTGGCTCCTACATATTCTACGAAGATCTTTTATCCGTCAGACCGCGTAACAACATACGTTGTTCCCTTTGTCATCGGTATGTTACTTGCCCGAGATTCGATCGTCGGTATCCAATACCTAGTTCAATCTTGTTACCGGCAAGTCTCTTTACTCATTCCGTAATCCATCATCCCGCAACTAACTCATTAGTCGCAATGCTTGCAAGGCTTATGTGATGTGCATTACCGAGAGGGCCCAGAGATACCTCTCCGACAATCGGAGTGACAAATCCTAATCTCGAAATACGCCAACCCAACATGTACCTTTGGAGACACCTGTAGAGCACCTTTATAATCACCCAGTTACGTTGTGACGTTTGGTAGCACACAAAGTGTTCCTCCGGCAAACGGGAGTTGCATAATCTCATAGTCATAGGAACATGTATAAGTCATGAAGAAAGCAATAGCAACATACTAAACGATCGGGTGCTAAGCTAATGGAATGGGTCATGTCAATCAGATCATTCACCTAATGATGTGATCCCGTTAATCAAATAACAACTCTTTGTCCATGGTTAGGAAACATAACCATCTTTGATTAACGAGCTAGTCAAGTAGAGGCATACTAGTGACACTCTGTTTGTCTATGTATTCACACATGTATTATGTTTCCGGTTAATACAATTCTAGCATGAATAATAAACATTTATCATGATATAAGGAAATAAATAATAACTTTATTATTGCCTCTAGGGCATATTTCCTTCAGATATACTATAGCAGGTGTGAGATGTCACATCGTTGTCTCCCAAATAGTGAAGTTGGTCACATGGGCCATCCCTTGTCCCCTGGGCTCCCCTTTATAAGGAGCACCAGGGGAGGCTCACGGCCAGGGGCGCCTCTATGGCCTCTTGGCCATTCACTCCCACGCATGCATGCTAGCTAGCAAGATGGCTAGCTAGCTCACGCCCACATCCATCCATCCATTCATACACACTCTCACGTACACACCCACGGCCAAGTGCCATTCGGCCACTAGAGCTTGCATGCTCATCTGGCCACCCGCATATATACGAGGCCAGATGCCTATGGCACTGACCTCAGATACAACTCTAGGAGCAACTCTGTACCAGATATACCAGATACGCTCAGACATGCAGCAGTAGGAGTATTATCTCTCCGGAGAGCTCCGAAGCTGGGTAAACCACCGCGTGCTACTCGCATACCCGCTCTCGGGCCTATCAGCAGCAGTCTTACCCACACACTAAGCCCTTGTGGCATCTGTCGACTCGCAAGCCCCCCGTGAGAAATACCACGACACCATCCTTCCTCAGGTAGCAAATATTGTCATCACTTCCATATCCATTTCTGACCAGCACATTAAGCAAACTGCCATAAGTGATGTCTCTCTCATACATCTTCAGAAGGGCATACTTTCTGGCAGCATCTTTAGAAGGAAACTGGAAATATAATGACCATGGCTCCTCAGGCCTACACAAGACAAAACAAAATAACAACATTTTCAGTACAGTTAAAATATTCAGTACAAACAACACTGAATAACATCAATAAAAACTATGACATATTCACAGCAAAAATAACAGAAAAATGTGATTAATAAGCAGTTCCTCATTCACTAAGATCTATGTATGAGAATAATAAAATGTCATTAAGATCTATGTATAATATTCAGATAATAAAATGCAGTTCCCCATTCAGTAGCACAATAAAAACTATGACATATTCAACACAATATTAGAACTCACAATATTGCTACAATCAACTAGGCCTAACCCTAGGTACAGCTAGAACTAACACTAGGTATCCTAACAAAGCGGTATTGCTAGACCCTAACCCTAGGTATTTTGCACTGAGATTTACCTGGGTTGAGATGGATGCAAGGGGGGTACTTCCTCACCCAACGAAACAGCCGCGGACGACGACTTCTCTGCCTCCGTGGAAGCCTTCTCTGCCTCCTCCGCATACTGGGACGGCGGCGGCAGGACAGCTTTTCCCCAAGCCGCCGTCGAGTCCGAATCGCCATCAGGGTTGGGGCCCCACTTGCCATCGGGATCGCATTGCGGGCGGTGGCCACCGTTAGAATGGCCACCGCCGCCGGAGCCGTCCACACCTTCTCCGCCATCGCCGCCGCCGGAGCTGGTCGCCATGAATAGAGCAGGAGGAACGCGCGGGAGGAAATTGAATCGGGGATTGGAGAGGGAAATGGCGGGCGCATGACCTAATACACGGGCAGCGAAACGTCCGTCGCCCTCCGTCTAATGTCGTTCATCAGCCCGCGCCACGTCGACCCGACAGGTGGGTCCCACCTATCGGCTTCGCTGTTTCCGCGGCTAAATCGGCCAGTCAGTGCTCCGCATTACTGATTAGTCTCAGAGTTGGTGGTTTTTGTGACATGGCTCAAATCTGGTACTGACCTGTTTCCCTAGCCCCAAGTGTAGTGGTTTTGGGTAAATAACTCACCGCAATCTCGCCACAGCCCTCTTGTTCTGCTGCTCTCGAGTCGCGGCCGCCTGGGGGCTTTCGGCGTAATCTTCTTGTTTGGCACGCGGGGTGGCGGCCTCGGTGGTGGCCATCCGCGCGGGGAAGATCCTCGCGGTGGCGGGCATGATGCCCCTCACGCTCGCGGTGAGCCCGGACGCCGGATCGACAGCGGCGAAGAGGTGGGGGCCCAGGTGGCACATAAGCGTGGCTTTGGCCATCTGAGAGCTAATGGTGAACAACTAAAGCGATCGAAGGCTTGAGAGTATTTTTTGTGATGTGAGCGGATCGAATGGAAGTGATTTCTGTTGGGGTTGTTCTCGTAACTGACGACGTCTAGCCGGAGATGGTTTTATAGGGAGGGGGCTCGGCCGGCACGGTGCTTCCGGGAATGTCACCAGACAACATGTGCGCACTCTCCCTAGAAAAACAAGGCATGTGCGCACTCGATCACCAGCTACAGCAGCGACGTTCCAAAAAGATATCCGTTTATTCTTGCTTCTTGGACAGTGCAGGTGCAGCACAGCCGTGGCGCGGCGGTGCGCTGGTGCTTAAGACTACCCACAGTGGGAGTAACATCACACGCATCTAGATAAAATAGATGATGTGGCAAGTAATAAATGAAGAAAGAGAGGAAAGTAATAACATATCTAGTTACTAGTAGTATAAGACTAGCCACAATGGAGAGTAACATACACTAGTAACATACACATATCCCTAGACTATGTTACTACATTCATAATGGGTAGTAACTTAAGTGTGGTAACATGCAAAGATTCATTTATTAGGTTATAGACTCATATTGCATTGGGACATGTGATGTTACGGTAACTAGCTAAGTTACTACAACTACCTCTCTCCTCATTAACTCATTGCCACATAAGCAAATTTGCTGAGTTGGACTCGATGTTACTGCTGAAGTTACTCCCACTGTGGCTAGTCTAAGTAACATCACACATATCAAGACAAGATGCGTCTATATTCTAATAAATAAAGTGTTGCATATTACCACACATATGTTACTCCCCACTACAGAGGTAGTAACGTAGACTAATAACATGGGCATGTTACTAGTCTATGTTACTACCCATTGTGGCTAGTCTATCAGTGCAGCTGCGCTAATTGGGCTTCCCAAGCGCACACACTATGTGACCAAAAAAACTCACATTGCATCTGAGCAGCCCTGCCATAAAGGATGCGTGTCATCATTATAGTACAAAAAAGGAAACTATCTGGTCCTCGTCCCATCCAAACACAAGTCAATAAAGAAAAAATATGTGCATTTATTTGGGTTTTACAAAATTTAAAAAGCCATAACTTTTGATTCGAGTATCGGAATTGAGATTCGTTTTCACCATTGGGTTTTTCACAGCGAGTTCTTCAAAACTAGATCCCATATGGGTATATTTCGACGAACTTTTTTTCTGAGCAACTTTGGGTGCTGGAGAGGCAACTTTAGTGTTATAGGAAAGCAACTCTTCTTAGTTTGCCTACTATAATTGCCTATGAAGGAGAAGTCCTTAATAAGTTGCCTCCCATGACCATGATGTTCACTAAATTCACATATAAGTTGTCTACCACACAATCGAGTATGCCAACACTATGTTTCAGAGTACATGCAGCATGAGCTAAACCGACAAACAACTTGTCCTGGTATCATAGTCAACTAATTAGCGATGACATGCAAACCGGGCATCATTGTTAGGCAAGTAATTATCATTGTCAAGTTCTCGTGATTTTTTGGGACAGTTGTTTTGTAACACCCCGAGAATCATGCTACAGTAATCTCGCCCTAATGGTGGCCATGTCATCATGACTACTATGCTAATTGCCACTTGTCTGAAAATCAATTCTAATCTAATTTAAAAAAACAAGTCAAATATTTAATCTTCAAACATGCAAAAAAATAGTTCATAATTTTTTTGATAATCCCTAAGTAATTATATCAAGGGAAACAACATCAGTAAAAGTCCCAAAATGCCCCTGAAAATAATTCAAATAAACCAACAGCAAATAACTTGGCCTTTTCAAATTCCAAAAATGTCTAAACATTTTTCCAAATGCCCTGAGACTTTTTTTAGAGCACCACAATATTGCATTGGAGTTATGTTCTAAGTTTCAGCCCTGGCAAAATTCATTTAGTACACAAACTAAACGCAAATCTAAGGCAAAATGTAAAACCAAGAAAAATTAAAATAAAACAAAATTGAAACTAACCTATGATGCACTCTAGGCCCAAGTGCATAGAACTTGGCCCAAACCACCTGGGTCATCTCCCACCTCCTGCTACAGGAGGCAGGGAGGCCGTGGCGGGCATCCATGGCACCCCGGCCACGTGCCGGCCATCCCCGACTTCCCCGACGCCCCTAAAAGGACCCCCCGCGACCCCTGGCAAACCCTAACGCCCATTTCCCTTCGTTCCCCTCTCTACTTCTCGATTTCGTCCGCCCCGAAGCTCATGCTCACCGTTGCCGCGTCGATCACGCGGCCATCGACCTCCCCTCGTCACGCCAAGATGTCCAAAAGCTCCGCCATCGTCGTCTCCTTCTCCCTCGCCTATGTGCTCGAGCTAGGAGGCCCCGTACGCACGCCATCGCCGTCGTCCTAAACCTCCGGCCAACGCGGCGCCATGGACAAATCCGTTGCCTTCACTGCATCCCCGGCCTCCTCGAGCTCCTCTTCCGACTCGCGGTGAGCTGCGCTACGTTTCCCCTTCCTAACCGCTCTCGATCCATAGTCATAGTCCCGTCGTCGTCTTCGTTTGCTCCGGCCAAAACGCGCCGCCGCTGTGGTGCTCCCCGCCGTGGCTACAGGACGTCCCGGGGCCAGCTAGGCACACGGGAGTGTTCCCGTGCCCATGTAGATGTAGACTAGCCTCTAGGTTCGCTCGATTTTGAGCTATAGCGTCGCGCCCGATCAAACCCGTGTTCGTCGTCGCCGCGTCCGGCGCTTTGTGCTCGCGAGCCCCTGACCACACCCAGTCCCGCGTCCACCCGCGCACGTGTGCCACCACAGCCCTGCGTCCGTCGCACCTCGCCGCTGCACCACGCCCTTCTGCGCGCGCGTCCGCCGCTCCCGGCGCTCGCCGTCGCCCGCCCTGGCTGCGTCAGGCGCGCCCCCGCAGCCGCCCGCGGCCCCTGCTTCTGCGTGCCGCTGCAGCTCCTGCTATTGCTGCTCTGCTTACTACTGCTGCTAGTATGTGCTGCCGATGCTCTCTGCTCTGCTGCCTTGGCCGCCCGTGTTCCCCTGCTGCGCTGCTACTGGTTGATGCCCCTGCTACCTGTTGCTGCTGCTACACAAGGCCACCGGGCGCCCTCCTGTGCAAGCGTGCAGCCTAGCCAAAAGGCTGACTAGCTCTCTGGAGATGTGGCCGGCCCTATCCAAATTGCTTAGTGCTAATTAGCTTAGTTAGGTTTAGTTCAGCCTAACCTGTCCATGACAGGTGGTCTCACGCACTAAAATCCTTTTAGTTAAAAGGCCACTCAATGACATGTGGGACCTTGTTAGTTTAATCCCTAGTTACTAATGTTCCTATTACATGTGGGCCACAAACCCTCTGTTGACCAGTCAAATTGACTGGGTCAAATCCAACCTATGGCCCCACTGCCATACACACCGTTTAGTAGAGCCCCTTGTGACAAAAGATTTTCTATTTAAATTTTCAAATTAAATAATTCCAGAATATTGTTAAAACTTTGAAAATTAATATAAAATAAACCGTAACTCGGATGAAAATACTTTATACATGAAAATTGCTCAGAACGACGAGACGAATCCGGATACGCAGCCTGTTTGTCTACCACACATCCCTAGCATAGCGAACACGCAACTTTCCTCCTCCGGCTCATCTGTCCGAAAGCGCGTAATACCGGGGATACTTCCCCGGATGTTTCCCCCCTTCGCCGGTATCACCTACTACCGCGTTAGGGCACACCTAACACCGCTCGTAGTCATGTCATGCATCGTCATGCTTATGTTTGCATTATATTTATTGTTTCTTCCCCCTCTTCTTTCCGGTAGACTGCGAGACCGACGCCGCTGCTGCCCCGGTCGGCTACGGTGTTGACGACCCCTCCTTCTCGGCTGAGCTTCAAGCCAAGCCCCCCCCCCCCTTGATCACCAGATATCGCCTATTCTTCTCTATACTGCTTGCATTAGAGTAGTGTAGCCTGTTACTGCTTTCCGTTAATCATATACTGCTGCATAGCCTGTCCTTGCTACTACTGTTGTTATCTTTACCTACAATCCTACATGCTTAGTATAGGATGCTAGTATTCCATCTGTGGCCCTACATTCTTGTCCGTCTGCTGTGCTATACTATCGGGTCGTGATCACTCGGGAGGTGATCACGGGTATATACTATATACTTTATACATGATACATGTGGTGACTAAAGTCGGGTCGGCTCGAGGAGTACCCGCGAGTGATTCACGGATTGGGGGCTGAAAGGACCTTTGTCCCGACGGCCCTCTGGGTGGATCTTTGTGGCGGAACGACAGGGCAGGTTGAAACTACCTAGGTGAGAGGTGGGCCTGGCCCTGTCGGCGTTCGCGGTTACTTCAAAATAACACGCTTAACGAGATCTTGGTATTTGATCTGAGTCTGGCCACTGGCCTATACGCACTAACCAACTATGTGGGAACAGTTATGGGCACTCGACGTCGTGGTATCAGCCGAAGCCTTCGTGACGTCAGCGACTGAGCGGTGCGCGCCGGGTTGGACCGCGTAACGTGACTTCCTTTGTAATGGAGGTTGCTAGGTCTGCTCTCCGGCCGCGTACGCAACGTGCAGGTGTGCAATGGGCGATGGGCCCAGACCCCTGCGCGCATAGGATTTAGACCGGCGTGCTGACCTCTCTGTTGTGCTTAGGTGGGGCTGCGACGTGTTGATCTTCCGAGGCCGGGCATGACCCAGGAAAGTGTGTCCGGCCAAATGGGATCGAGCATGTTGGGAAATGTGGTGCACCCCTGCAGAAAAGTTTATCTATTCGAATAGTCGTGTCCCTCGGTAAAAGGACGACCCAGAGTTGTACCTTGACCTTATGACAACTAGAACCGGATACTTAATAAAACACACCCTTCCAAGTGCCAGATACAACCCGGTGATCGCTCTCTAACAGGGCAACGAGGGGAGGATCGCCGGGTAGGATTATGCTATGCGATGCTACTTGGAGGACTTCAGTCTACTCTCTTCTACATGCTGCAAGACGGAGGCTGCCAGAAGCGTAGTCTTCGACAGGATTAGCTATCTCCCTCTTATTCTGGCATTCTGCAGTTCAGTCCATCGATATGGCCCTTTACACATATACCCATGCATATGTAGTGTAGCTCCTTGCTTGCGAGTACTTTGGATGAGTACTCACGGTTGCCTTTCTTCCTCTTTTCCCCCTTTCCCTTCTACCTGGTTGCCGCAACCAGATGCCGGAGCCCAGGATCTAGACGCCACCGTTGACGACGACTCCTACTACACCGGAGGTGCCTACTACTATGTGCAGCCCGCTGACGACGACCAGGAGTAGTTAGGAGGATCCCAGGCAGGAGGCCTGCGCCTTTTTCGATCTGTATCCCAGTTTGTGCTAGCCATCTTATGGCAACTTGTTTAACTTATGTCTGTACTCAGATATTGTTGCTTCCGCTGACTCGTCTATGATCGAGTACTTGTATTCGAGCCCTCGAGACTCCTGGCTTGTATTATGATGCTTGTATGACTTATTTATTTTTAGAGTTGTGTTGTGATATCTTTCCGTGAGTCCCTGATCTCGATCGTACATGTTTGCGTGTATGATTAGTGTATGATTGAATCGGGGGCGTCACATGTTTGGATTCATTTTGAACAGGTTTTTGCATTTGTGTTTTTTGTAATATAGTTGCTTTGTTTTGGTAGACAGTTGCTTGGATTATTTTGCTAGAACAATTTTCATTTTATGTTTTCTTTGTAATTGACTTGTTTTGGATTTTTGTTAGAATGGATAAGTTGCATGGGAGGGGAGGGGGGTAAGATAGTTGTCCACAAAGGCTATTCAAGTTGGTCATACGTTTTTTCTGTCTAAAGTAGACAATCTAAGTAGGAATGCTAGGGACAGTTGCTTGGTTTTGCTAGGACAATTTTTTCATAGTTGTTATTTAGTAATGCAGTTGCTTGAATTGGATAGTATAGTTGCTTGGTTTTGTAGGATAGTTGCTTGGTTATGCTAGAATAATTTTGCATTGCTATTTGGTAATACATTTGCTTGGTTTTTCTATAAACAATTTTGCATTGCTTTTTGGTATTACAATTGCTTGGATTTTCTAGGACAATAGCTTGGATTTTTTTGCTAGGAATAGTGGCTTTGGATCTTGCTAGAACAGTTGCGTGGATTTCTGCTAGGGGCGGCAGTTGCTTAGAGTTTGCTAGAACAATTGTTATATGCAAATGTATATAGTTGCATACACACACAAGATGAGTTGGACTTGCACACATTTTCTTGATTTTCTCATTCTACACAAACCAACCAATAGGAAACACACATGAGTTGCTTGTTGAATGCACTAGAATTGCACGAAAACACCCCAAAAATTGCTAAAAAAAATTATGTGATACTCAAGTGCATAACGATATGAAAGTTATTGTTCCTGTTTTGCCTCCAATAACCCCATCAATGGTGAACTTAGACTTTTACATATGTAGCACTAAAGGTGCATCATGTTGTGTTTGTGATTTTCTCATTTTTTACACAAACCAACCTAATAGGCGGTCCTATTGGAAAAAAATTGAAGTTGCTTTTCTATAGCACTAAAGTTGCCTCCATCGTATCCAAAGTTGCCTTAAAAAAAGTTCGACAAAACGTATCTATATGAGATCTAGTTTCGAAGAACTTGTCGCGAGAAAGCCAAATGTGAAATCAAAATTGAATTTCGACACTTAAATCAGAAGTTACAGGTTTTTAAACTTTTTGGATCCCCAAATAAATGCACGCGAGGACATGGTTTTTTTAGTAAACTGCGGTCGTCTGCGTCAGCTGCAATTTTCCATATTTAGATGAGCGCTAGTTCCTACCAGTGGGCGCTCGGGCGCCCACTAACCATGTCGAATAATCTAACTAATTCCTTGACGTGCAAGTGTCTGTCTGGTTGACTAGCTAGATAAGTTTTTGTGAACGGACCAACACCAACGCTCATGACACGAACGTCGTCGCCGGCTTCTCATGTGAGACGTCTCGGTTGCCATCAGGTTAGGCTGTGCGATCCGGACACGAACACCCTGCGAGCTTGACTTCCCATGCCTGTGCGTAGATGCCACGGGACTGCCGTGCATGCATACTAGTCTTCTCCTTTGAAGGTCAACCGGTAAGGCGAGTTGACCGTTCGCCGTCTACTTCCATGAAAGATACCTTCGGCTCGACTATCTCTAGACGCTGACCACGGCCCGGTTGAAAATTTCAAAGGAAGAAACGTTTCTGGCTTCTCCCTGATAAAATAGCACTAGAGCTATATGTAAGTCGCTAAAAAAAGGTTTCTCGTATGTGTGTTTAGGCTGATTTTTTACTTACCCTGTTTTGGGTAAGTCAATATTTTTCATAGGCTTTCCCGCAAAAAATAAAAATAATAATTAAATCATAGGCTGAATTTTTTACTTAACCTTGTTTGCGCTAAGTCAATTTTTTTCTTAGGATGAATTTTTTGACTTGCTCCTGTTCGAGGTAAATCGATTTTTTTATGTGAAGCCCGTTATACATTACCTGTTTTTTAAGCATTTTTGCCTTTGATTTTCTTTTTATTTTTTAGCCTGTCTTTTTTGCATGGGTACTTTTTACATGTTGGATGAGTGCAAATATATACACTCAAGTACTATAGAGCATGTGTGTAAATCACACTAGAGTGTGAAAATTACTCTATTCTACGTTTATTCATTGCATATTTAAAAGGTGCAATTTTAGTGCAAAGTTGTGTGCAAGCTATTTTGATTTTCTTCTTAAAGAGTGGTACCAATGCCACTAGTTTATTCTTCCTTAAAACTTCATTATTTTAATTTGTTTAGTTTTTATTTTAGTTTATTACTTCTTTAAGGGAAAAATACAGATGCCACTAACTCGTTCCTTCTTAGGAAACTTCTTATTTGCAAAAATTCCACTATTATATGCTCATTGTTGCAGATTATGAAAATTTACAATTTTTGTCATTATTTTTTCACATTATTTTATTCTTAAAGGGTAATACCATTGTCACTAATTAATTCTTTCTTAGAAAACTTATGTTTTGCAAATGTTCAACTATTATATGCTTATTCTTGCACATAATGAAAAAGCAAAAAAATTGTGTAAATTTTGTGCATTTTTTTCCATTATCTGTTTCATTTCCTTTTTTAATTTGCTTCATCTTAAAGGGTAATATGAATGTCAATAATCCATTCCTTCTTAGAAAACTTCATTATTTTGATTTGTTGTAGTTTTTATTTCATTTTCTTTCTTCTTAAAGGGTAATACCATTGCCACTTATTTATTCTTCCTTATAAAACTTCATTCTTTTGATTTTGTTTTAGTTTCTTTTTCATTTTTCATTCTTCTTTGAGGGTAATGCCAATGCCACTAACTTATTCTTCCTTATAATATCAATGCCACTAATTCATCTTCCTTGTAAAATTTATTAGTTTGATTTTTAAAAAATTTCCATTTTCTTTCTTCTTTAAGGGTTATAAAAATGCCACTAATTAATTTCATCTTAGAAACCTGTGTTTTGCGAAACTTTCACAATTATAGACTTATTCTTGTATTTTTCTAAAAAAAATCGCATTTTTGTGCAAATTGTGTTATTATTTGATTTTTTATATTTTATTTATTTTCAAGTGTAATACCAATACAACTAATTCATTCCTTCTTAGCAACTACTAATTCATTGGTATTACCATTAACTCATTTTTTCTTAGAAATTTAATTATTACCATATCACCAGATATGCACCCGGGGCCAACTTTATATTTCTAGATTGTTTTAGCCTTTTAGGCATCTGATTTAGGAGGGTGATGGCAGATTGTGCTGGCTATCCAAATCTCTATCAAGATGCGTATGTATTTTATTTTGCTTGGTATTCCCTTTATAAAGAAATATAAGAGCGTTTAGATCACTATTTTAGTTATCTAAAACACTCTTATATTTCTTTACAGAGGGAGTACATCATACAAGGATGACTTGCAGTTTTCTATCCAAGATATGATGTTTACTGTTTTGCACAATATATGTATGCTATGTAAAATAGCTTATATCAGTCGTTATTTTAATTAATGAGCTGTTGTACCGGTGATGTAAAATCGCGTTGTGTGTATCTAATATGATAAGCTTTGATGTATTGTCCACGTTGAGCTTAATACTATGACGCATCATCCAGAGGTAATAGTAGATGACTGATCATTCGTAGCTTTCTTTTGGTAATAACTTATTGAACCTTGCTTTTGATATACCATGCTTTCCTATTAATAAGGGGCATGTAGTACGGATCACTTCGTTTTTATGAACCTTTAATAAGCCATGTTTTACCAGGCTGGATATGGCTGGGGCAGGCGGTGCGGCAAGCCGCACTTCCTATTAGTTGCACAAATACAGCCCCATGTAACGCATGCAGCAAGGCCTGATAGCCATGGCTCAGCCAAGTGGCCATATAAATAGAAAAGCAGACAAGTGGCACATAAACATCGCATGATGAGGTTGTAGGAACACTCCGGACAAACCATCCATCTACAGTAGTAGCCTACTA
Organism: Triticum urartu; assembly: GCF_003073215.2. Taxonomy (NCBI): domain Eukaryota; kingdom Viridiplantae; phylum Streptophyta; class Magnoliopsida; order Poales; family Poaceae; genus Triticum; species Triticum urartu. The sequence goes on from NC_053023.1 coordinate 668,248,963, forward strand.
GTATTATACTAGTGTTTGTACTTGGCGCTTGAAGTCTGGTCTAGTTTATTGTTCATTGCAGCAGGCAAAGTACAGCAAACCCAAGAAAAGGACATCTTGAGCAAATGGCAGCTCCAACTATGAAAAGCGATACCCATTAGGTCTTCTCATTCCTACAAAATCAAATCATATGAACATTGTTAGAGTACACGTATAATTTGTGTACCATAAACGCAGAAGATACCATGTTATGCACAATTACAAATGAAGGTTAGGATGGCATACCACAGTGATCGTTTCGACAGGTTTGGCAATTTCTATCTTCTCACTGATATCATCACAGAATTCGGGTTTTATCCTCTGAATAAATAAATGATATGCGCTTAGCACAATGGTATTTTTGACATAAGCGTGTATATAGCAAAGATGCAATTTCATTCAACAGTACATACCGGCTTTTTAACTGCCTCTGCAATCAACTCCTGAGCTTTATCCTCTGATACCTAAGGCAATCAGACATGAAATCAAATCAAATATAAGAACATATAATCCACTGGATACAATCCCACATGCATATCACAGTACTTGATTGAAAACTGAAAAGATGAAGGAAGCAAGCAGAATAGATAACCATGCATGTTACAAAAATGTTTTAGACTTGAAGGAGTATCGAAGAAGAGCCTACCATCCATTCCCTCACAGAACAGTCCTCCTCTAAGGCATATTTTATGCTATGTTGGAATGACGGACACTTGTTCAGCTTATAATCGTCCTTCAAAGTATCTGTGGAACTATCCTGTGCATTGCAATTAGAGCACACATATAACTTGGTTGCCATGAACAGAGAATATATCAAATTAGGCGCAATTACAAACAAATATTAGGATAGTGTACCTCAGTAATCATTCCTATAGCTTTGGCAATGTCGATCTTCTTTCTGATATACCCATCATAGAATTTGGGTTTTATCCTCTGAATAAAAAAAATGATTTTCGCTTAGCATAATGGTATCTTTGAAATAGGCATGGATATAGCAAGATGCAATTTCATTCAAGCACAGTACCAGCTTTTCAACTGCCTCTGCAATCAACTCCTGAGCTTTATCCTCTGGTACCTAAGGCAATCAGACGTGAAAACAAATCAAATATACAAACACATAATCCACTGGATCAATCTCACATGCATATCACAGTACTTACTTCCTTTGTAATGCCTGCCCCTACCGTGCAACGAAGAAACTGAAAAGATGCAAAAGAGATAAGCATGCATGTCATGAATTTTAGACTTGAAAATTATCTGTGAAGAAGAGCCCACCGCCGTTTCCATCATGGAACAGTCATGCTCCATGGCATATTTTATGCTATCTTGTAGTGATGGACACTTGTTCAGCTTATAGACTTCCTTCAAGCTATCTCTGAAACTCTCCTGTGCATTGTCGAGGAAAAAAAATACATTACCAAGCATGTACAGAGTTCATTAACACCAGGAATTAATCAGAATTACATGGATAATCAAAGAGTGTGCAGGACACTGGTTTACAGTGCTGAATGTTAACCTTCTGTTGAGTGACCCGCTTCCAAATCTCGAAATAGAGACCATCGGACCCGTTACACCAAGTAGCCTCAATGCACATGTAGTTAAAACAATCCTGCATAGAAAGAATGGAACTGTTAGATGCAAACCACACAAAAAATACATTAGTGAGTGTGTTAGAGATCATACACGGAAGCCAATACGAGCTAAATGAGTTGTGATCTTGGAAAAGCGAGTGGCGATCTTAGTTGCTTGATAAATTCCTCTGGTGCGTATCTTGCCTACCTAATAAAGAACAAAGGAATTACCATGGTGGTGCAGCATATACAGAAACATTGCCATTCATGATCTTTTGTGTGGTCATGCACTTACAGTAAGAGGTGAAAACTTGCTCGGTAGACAATCTTTCAACCACTGTACCAAGAATAGAAAAAATGGTTTAGTCCCCGAACAAAAATCCAATCGTTGCAGGTAGCTAGTCTTGCTTGACTTGCAATGCATGTATACCTTAAGTTCCCTTAATAATGTTTCGAAGTACTCGATGTATTCATGTTGCATCTCGTAGCTATGGAGGTAACCGCGGTACACAACCCAACCAGCGTACTCATAAGCACTCTGCATCAAAATGAAGGGAAAGAGGGTGGTCAGAATGTTTTATAGAATGACAATTATAACATACTCCCTCCATTCACAAATATAAGATGTTCTAACTTTTTTCTGAATTGGATGTACATAGACACGTTTTAGTTTGTTCACTCATTTCAATCCGTATGTAGTCTATTAAAATATCCAAAACATCTTATATTTGTGAACGGAGGGAGTAACAAACTGTAAATAGCAAGGGGTGGAAAACAAAAGGGTTTGATATAGGGCTAGCAAAAACATACTATATTATTCATAAAAGTAAACAAATCTGTTGGTTCCTTTAAAATAAACTACCATTTCCAACAGGAAAAAATGCATATGACTACTATACTAAAAAATGGTGAGCCTCTATTAAGGCAATAAAGTGGAAAGAAAAATATTCTGGATTGGGGCTATGTTAAAGTAGTTGATTAGCCGGTTTTCAGAGGCCGATGATTTGATGATATACATTTTCCAGCATATAACACTATGAAATGTCCATCCAAGATGACAATTAACACTCTGTAGATGTATCATGAACTCATCAGTAACTGTGTATATTGCACTGCAATCTAGATCCTTAAATAAGTAGATAAATAAATAACTTTTCAACCCTTTCTGGAAGTAGTCCACATAATGTCTCACTTGTGTATATAGCATGGTTTCCAAATTCAGAGAAATGGACCTAACTAGCCATACTAACACAATGGAACACCTAAGGCAATTAAATGATCACAGGAACACTCGGTTATCAAATTATATACGTACATGCTTCCGAGGGACTAGACGCTGGTAGTCATTCACGCAAGCAAGCTTGCAGAGATCAGGGTCGAAGAACCAGTCTAATATGCCGTCATTGTCGAAGAAGCTAAAATATCGCATCTTCACAAGGAAATCTGTAGGAAATTCTTCTCTGTCAAGAAGCTCCATAGGGCACTCTTTCAGTTCATCACAGCACAACTCATTATTGGACTCCTTTTTTAACAACTGTAGGCAATGATATCACCACTGGATCAAATTAAATATGGATGGGAGTTTAAAGAAACCAGCATAAGTAGGATAGAACAAGTAACATAAAGTCACAAGGAACACAGATGTACAGATTGAACAACTTCTAATAGATGACTGAAAAACAGAGGCATGGATGGATCGAACCTTGTAGGATCTGATGCGATACACCGCATGGCGGAGGTCCATGTTAAAGTAATCCTCAAGGTTCAATTCAGTGTAGGTATCAACACGGGGGTCGGGAGGCAGCTGCTGCAAGTATCCATAGTATTCCTCAAACTCGATGTCCTCTCCCAAGCCCAGTTCGTTCAGCTTCTGGATTATGTCGCCCACATCTTCATCTACCTGTGTTGCGGCATATACTTGTTTCTGTTCCTGGATAGCACCAGTGTTGCCATGGTCATGAGCATCGATGGGACGACTGGTACCCGCATCGGAACAGCGGTAACTTGTTCTTGTTCTGAGTTGTGGAGATGTTCTTTTCGCTGGAAAAGATGTATTGCTTTTTGTGTGCTTCTTCTCTACAGAAAGACGCTCTTTTCGCTGGATACCATGTGTATGTGGGCAGAGCTGATCAGGGGGGCACGTCTTCTTCTCTGCACTATGCTTCTGTTGATTCGAGCCTGTATCCACCTTCTCCATTCGCCTCTGAGACATCTCTCTGGCAAGACATGCTTCAGTCTTGAAAGGCCACATATCCTGATTCTTCTCCTTTGCATTATGCTTCTGCGGATTCGAGCCTGTATCCACCTTCTCCATTCGCTTCTGAGACATCTCTCCGGCAAGACATGCTTCAGTCTTGAAAGGCCACATATCCTGATCAGAAGTGCACGTCTTCTCCATTGCATGATGCTTCTGTGGATTCGAGCCTGTATCCACCTTCTCCATTCGTTTCTGAGACATCTCTCCGGCAAGACATGCTTCAGTCTTGAAAGGCCACATATCCTGATCAGAAACGCACGTCTTCTCCATTGCACCATGCTTCCGTGGAACCGGACCTGTATCCACCTTCTCCCTTCGCTTCTGAGACATCTCTCTGGCAAGACGTGATTCAGTCTTGACAGGCCGCTGGATACCCTGTATATGATGGCGGAACTGATCAGAGGGGTACATCTTCACCTTTGCATTATGCATGTGTGGAATCAAGCCTGTATCCACCTTCTCCTTTAGCTTGTGCGACAGCGACGGCGATCTCTCCTTTCCAAGGTGCTTCCGTGACAACAGAGAGCTTGAGCGTGTGTCTGCCATCTCCTTTCCACGAAGCGACGGCAACCTGTTCAACCCCCTTTGTCGGATTCGATCAGGATGTGCTAAGGGCTCCTGCACGATGTTCTCGTCTGCAAAGACCTGCTTCGGCTGCATGGCGATCGTAGCCGCCTTGTCCTTGACGTGGTACGGCATCGCGCTCGCAGCTGCCGTGCCCTTTGAGTGGTTCGGCATCGCGCTGGTAGCCGCCTTGTCCTTTCCGTGGCACTGCTGCATCTCTCCAAACCCTAACCTACAATGGAGATGAACACACAACATCAATAATGTTACAAAAAAAACATCCAGACAAAAACAAATTGGGCTATAAGGTCACAGAGGGGTACCGGCGGTGTTATCAGTGGCGATCCGAGGCGTTCCCTCGACAGACGGCGATCCTGGAGAGGGCGCAAACCTGGAGGCCGTGCTTTTAAGGTCGATCGGTGGGCACGGATCTTTAGGTCGGGCATGGCCCGGCACGAGAATAAAAAGGGTCGGACACGGCCTAGGTCTGGCACGCCCTTTTATTCACGGCCCAGGTCCGGCACGCCACGGCCCATATATGGCACGCGGCACCACCACGCCGCTCTTGTCTGTCGGCCCTTTTAACACTGTTTTTTCCTTCCAATCGGCGCTTCAGGAGAGCTCCTAACCGGGAGCTCCTAAACCGCGCCTTTAGCGCCGCTGACGCGTCCTTGTGCCCACGCGATGCCCACTTGGGCCTGGCCCAACAAGGCTCGGGACGCGGTGTAGCGGGAAAACAGCAAAAAATGTGGTCCTTTCAGGATTCGAACTCGCGCCAATGCCTTCCTGTACGAGCCCCCGTCTAATAATTAAACCAACTCAACTACAGTGAATGATAAAAGCGCCAACAGTATAACAGCATGCAGCCGCGCTATTTATTGCATGTGTATTGTATCACTTAAATTTTCAGAATAATACAAAAAGATCGTGAAGTTGAATAAGTTCATTATTTTTTAAGAAAAGTTCACAAAATTGAAAAAAATCATTGATTTTGAATAAAAGTCCATCAAATTTACAATAAGTTCATCGAATTTGGAAAAAAAAGTTCATCAAATTCGAAAAAGTTTATCAAACTTGAAAAGAAGTTCATTGAATTTGAAATCAAGTTGAAAAACCTTATCAATTTTCTAAAAAGTTCATTGATTTTGAAAAAAAGTTCATCGATTTGAACAAAGGTTCATTGATTTTGAAAAGAAAATCATCAATTCGAAAACAATTTCATCGATTTTGAAAAAAAGTTTATGAACTTGAAAAAATCATCGATTTGAAAAAACAATCATCAATTTGAAAAAAGGTTCATCGATTTGAAAAAAAAAGTTCACAATTTTGAAAAAAAATCACACACTTAGTAGAAAAGAAGAAAGAAAGAAAGTAAAAAAAATAGACCCATTTCCAAGAAAAACAAAAAAAGGAGAAAGAATAAAAGGGTGAAAAAACTCAAGGAAACACACATGTACTAGCGAGATCGCTAGGAAACGGTTTTTTGTGTTGTAGAAACAAAAAAAAGGAATTGAAAATGGGCCGGCCCAGTGCGTCGGTAGGGGGTGTGCGCCCGATTGCGTAAACACCTAAAACGGCGTTTAGGAATTGCCGCTAGCGACTTGGGTTCACTCAGTTGTTTCTAAAAAAAGGTTCGCTCAGTTTATGGTTGACCAGCCAACGATCAATCATTTGACCGTTGAGAAAAGACAGATCAGAAAAAAGTTCGCAAAATTGAAAACTGTTCGAGAATTTGGAAAAGGTTCATTAATTTGAGCAAAGTTTGTGAATTTGCAAAAAATTCTTGAGTTTGAGAGAAGTTCACAGATTGGAAAACGTTCGCGGAATTGAAAATAGTTCACGAAACTGAGAAAAGTTTGTGAGTGTCAAAAAAATTCATAAGTTTAAAAAAGTTTACTGATTGAACGAAAGTTCATGAATTTGAGGAAAGTTCACGAGTTTGAAAAAAAAATCACAAAATTGAATATCATTCATGGATCTAAAAAAGTTCGCATGATTGAAAAATGTTAAAAGAACAAAAACAAAAATAAACAAAAACCAGTAGTAAACCATAGGGAAAAACTCAAACCGACGCCAGTTGTAACATTACATGGGCCGACCCATTATGATAGGCACGTGACCGCCACGTACCAGCAAGGAACTAAATGGCACGTTGAGCACCAAACGGAACCAGCTTTGATTTTGGTCTTTTTAGCAATATTTTGGCTTTGTGACGCCCGGATTCAATCATACACTGATCATGCACGCAAATGTGTACAATTAAGATCAGGGACTCACGAAAAGATATCACAACACAACTCTAGACACAAATTAAAATAATACAATCATCATATTATAAGTCAGAGGCCTCGAGGGCTCGAATACAGAAGCTCGGATACACAAGAGTCAGCCGAAGTAACAATATCTAAATACAAACATAAGTTAAACAAGTCTGCCTTAAGAAGACTAACACAAAAGCAACAACAATCGAAGAGGCAAGGCCTTCTGCCTAGGAGCTCCTAACTACTCCTGGCCGTCAACGGTCTCCACATAGTAGTAGGCACCCTCGGGGTAGTAGTAGTAGTCGACGGAGGTGGCATCTGGCTCCTGGAATCCGCCATTTGATTGCAGCAACCGGGTATAGGGGGAAAAGAGGTAGCAAAGCAACTATGAGTGTTCATTCAAAGTACTCGCAAACATCAGATCTATACTAAGTATGCATCAGTATCAAAGGAATGAGTTGTATATGTGGACCGAACTACAGAATGACAGAGGAGAAGGGAAATCCTGGCGTATCGAAGACCAGCATCTTCAAGCATTTTGGAGCATGTAGAAGAGTAAAGAATAGCATTTTATAATTAACAAACATGTTGTAGTATTAACGCCTAGAGATCCTTTCTCGACTCCCCACGAGAAAGCAATTGAAATGATCTAAATGACGACTAGAGGGGGGTGAATAGGCGTTTTAAAACTTTTACGGATTTGGCTTTATCCTAATGCAGAATTAAACTGACGGCTACTTTTCAAGCACAAATCTCAAATATGCTATGCTCAACTAAGTGCACCAACAACCTATGCTAAACAAGATAGGCACTGAACAAAACTAGCAAGCACAAACTATATCACAAGATATGGAAATGTAGGAACAACTAAACAATTCAACTAGCACAAGATATATCAATATGAACAAGTATGAATTATGGAAAGTAAAGAGTGTGGGTATGAGATAACCACAAGCGAGTCGGGGACACGGATTTATCCCGAAGTTCACACTCGTGAGAGTGCTAATCTCCATTAGAGCGGTGCTGAAGCCAAAGGTCCGGGATGTCACCAAGTGACTCACTGTATTCACACTTTCGAGTCACCCCCAATGGATGAACCCTGATTCACTTGGGGAGTGGTCTTGAAGGCGACCACCACACCTTTACAATCTTCTCCAGAGCACACAACAAACACGGAAGCTTCCGGAGTAACTTGACCACCTAGGCCACTTCACACCCTTCCCCGAAGCACACCGCAAAAGGAAGCTTTCGGAGGAATGCTACCTCTTGAGCACTGCGTTGGTTTTCCCTTGAAGAGGAAAGGGTGATGCAGCAAAGTAGCGTAAGTATTTCCCTCAGTTTTTGAGAACCAAGGTATCAATCCAGTAGGAGGCCACGCACGAGTCCCTCGCACCTACACAAACAAATAAATCCTCGCAACCAACGCGATAAAGGGGTTGTCAATCCCTTCACGGTCACTTACGAGAATGAGATCTGATGGATATGATAGGATAATGTTTTTGGTATTTTTATGATAAAGATGCAAAGTAAAGAAGGTAAAGTAAAAACAGCGCTAGAAATAACTTGTTGTAGGAAGATTAATATGATGGAAAATAGACCCGGGGGCCATAGGTTTCACTAGTGGCTTCTCTCAAGAGCATAAGTATTTACGCTGGGTGAACAAATTACTGTTGAGAAATTGACAGAACTGAGCATAGTTATGAGAATATCTAGGTATGATCATGTATATAGGCATCACGTCCGAGACAAGTAGACCGACTCCTACCTGCATCTACTACTATTACTCCACACATCGACCGCTACTAACTATGGACCCGAAGAGAGAAGAAGCCATCTAGCTAATAACTATGGACCAAAACACTTTTATATTATTTTTGGGACTAACCTATTAACTGGAGGCCCAGCCCAGAATTGTTGTTTTTTGCCTATTTCAGAGTTTCGCAGAAAAAGAATATCAAATGGAGTCCAAACGGAATGAAACCTTCGGGAACGTGATTTTTGGAACGAACGTGATCTAGAGGACTTGGACCCTACGTCAAGACATCAACCAGGAGGGCACGAGGTAGGGGGCGCGCCTACCCCCCTGGGCGCGCCCTCCACTCTCGTGGGCCCCATATTGCTCCACCTACGTACTTCTTCCTCCTATATATACCTACGTACCCCCAAACTACCATATACGGAGCCAAAAACCTAATTCCACCGCCGCAACCTTCTATACCCGTGAGATCCTATCTTGGGGCCTTTTCCGGAGCTCCGCCGGAGGGGGCATCGATCACGGAGGGCTTCTACATCAACACCATAGCCTCTCCGATGATGTGTGGGTAGTTTACCTCAGACCTTCGGGTCCATAGTTATTAGCTAGATGGCTTCTTCTCTCTTTTTGGATCTCAATACAATGCTCCCCCCTCTCTTGTGGAGATCTATTCGATGTAATCTTCTTTTGCGGTGTGTTTGTTGAGACCGATGAATTGTGGGTTTATGATCAAGTTTATCTATGAACAATATTTGAATCCTCTCTGAATTCTTTTATGTATGATTGGTTAGCTTTGCAAGTCTCTTCGAATTATCAGTTTGGTTTGGCCTACTAGATTGATGTTTCTTGCAATGGGAGAAGTGCTTAGCTTTGGGTTCAATCTTGCGGTGTCCTTTCAGTGATAGTAGGGGCAGCAAGGCACGTATTGTATTGTTGCCATCGAGGATAACAAGATGGGGTTTATATCATATTGCATGAGTTTATCCCTCTACATCATGTCATCTTACTTAAAGCGTTACTCTGTTCTTATGAACTTAATACTCTAGATGCATGCTGGATAGCGGTCGATGTGTGGAGTAATAGTAGTAGATGCAAGCAGGAGTCGGTCTACTTGTCTCGGACGTGATGCCTATATACATGATCATACCTAGATATTCTCATAACTATGTTCAATTCTATCAATTGCTCAACAGTAATTTGTTGACCCATCGTAATACTTATGCTCTCGAGAGAAGCCACTAGTGAAACCTATGGCCCCCGGGTCTATTTTCCATCATATTAATCTTCCAACACTTAGTTATTTTTATTGCCTTTTATTTTATTTTGCATCTTTATCATAAAAATACCAAAAATGTTATCTTATCATATCTATCAGATCTCACTCTCGTAAGTGACCGTGAAGGGATTGACAACCCCTTTATTGCGTTGGTTGCGAGGATTTATTTGTTTGTGTAGGTGCGAGGGACTCATGCGTGGCCTCCTACTGGATTGATGCCTTGGTTCTCAAAAACTGAGGGAAATACTTACGCTACTTTACTGCATCACCCTTTCCTCTTCAAGGGAAAACCAACGCAGTGCTCAAGAGGTAGCAAGGGGCGGATGTAATTTTTTACATCCGCTTCCTACGCGGTAGTACCACACCAGGGGCGCGGTAGTACCGCGCGCTCTGGCCAGGCTCAGCAGCATGCACGGCAGTAGGGGCAGATGTAATTTTTTACATCCGCGCCTCGCGCGGTAGTACCGCTCCTGGCTTACGGTACTACCATGTCGGATATTTGCATAGATCCCAACTCAGCGAAAGTTGCCACAGATGTATTTTTATATGTCTGTGCCTTCCCAAATCTAGTCTATCCCTTCCTTGCGGTAGTACCGCAAGGGGGAGTGGTAGTACTGCACCAGCGGTTCTACCGCCCTCTGCCTTATCACTTTAGGGCTAGTTTAGATTCTGCTGCATGGGCGGTACTACCGCACTGCCTTGCGGTAGTATCGTGTGCCCTTGCGGTAGTACCGCGTCCCCGACGCGGTAGTACCGTGCTTCACAGGCTGAGTTGGTGGATAACGGTTGGATTTGTTCTTCAACTATATAAGGGGTGTCTTCTTCTCCGAGTTGACTACCTCTTCCATCCCCAAGCTCCATTGTTGCTCCAAGCTCCATTTTTGCCCGATCTCTCTCCCTAGCCAATCAAACTTGTTGATTCTTTAGGGATTGGTTGAGAAGGCCCCGATCTACACTTTCACCAAGAGAAATTTGATTCCCCCCACTAATCCCTTGCGGATGTTGTTACTCTTGGGTGTTTGATTACCCTAGACGGTTGAGGTCATCGTGGAGCCATATTCCATTGTGGTGAAGCCTTGTAGTGTTGTTGGAGCCTCCAATTAAGTTGTGGAGATAGCACCAACCTTGTTGGTAAAGGTCCGGTCGTCGCCTCCAAGGGCACCAATAGTGGAATCACGGCATCTCGCATTGTGTGAGGGCGTGAGGAGAATACGGTGGCCCTAGTGGCTTCTTGTGGAGCATTGTGCCTCCACACTGTCGGTGTCAAAACCGACGGATCTCGGGTAGGGGGTCCCGAACTGTGCGTCTAGGATCGATGGTAACAGGAGACGAGGGACACAATGTTTACCCGGGTTCAGGCCCTCTCTATGGAGGTAATACCCTACTTCCTACTTGATTGATCTTTATGAATATGAGTATTACAAGAGTTGATCTACCATGAGATCGTAATGGCTAAACCCTACAAGTCTAGCATGTATGACTATGGTAATGAGTATGTGCTGATCTGGACTAAGCCCTCTGGTTTATATAGACACCAGGGGGATCTAGGGTTTACACAAGGTCGGTTACAGAGGAAGGAATCTTCATATTTGGTCGCCAAGCTTGCCTTCCACGCCAAGGAGAGTCCCATCCGGACACGTTGAGAGTCTTCGGTCTTCACGTCTTCACAGCCCATCAGTCCGGCCCATGGCTAACAGGCCGGATGCTCGAGGAACCCTTAGTCCAGGACTCCCTCAGTAGCCCCTGAACCAGGCTTCAATGACGAGGTGTCCGGCGCGCAAATTGTCTTCGGCATTGCAAGGCGGGTTCCCCTTTCCGAACTCCAAGATAGTCTCCGGACGAGAGATGTGTCCGGATCTGCAGCATAAATACCACACACACGGCCGTAGAGAGTATAATATTTCACGAGTCCAATCTGCTAACAACTTTTCGCAACATGACATCATGCTGGCCCGGTCTTTATTTCAAACCGTTTTTTGTCTTGCCGTTCCACGTTTCAAGGCGTGGCCTCTATTGGAACGTCTGTTGAAGCAGAGATCATGTCCCCTTATTACGGGATTCTTATCCACACGAATGTGGGTAATCCAACCATCTCTGTGGTACGATTCCTGGGGAATAGGCATGTTTTAAGGCCCAAGAGGAGGCGTTTCGATATTCACAGCCTTTATAGAGGGGTACAGACCCGCCCTTCTCCTCTGCGCTTGCTTCTTCTTCAGCTTTCCCCACCTCAAGCTCTAACACCCAGGTTTCAATCACCACGAACCTCGATCATGTCCGGCTCCAGCCTTCAAGGCCGGTGGGTGGCTTCTTCTGTTACAGAGGAAGACATCGTTGAACTCCGAGCGGCAAGATATGTGACCGCGGAAATCCTCCACCGGCTCCCTGCTGAAGGGCAGGTTATTCCTACCCCTAGATCCGGCGAGAGGGTCGTGTTTATCTCCCACTTCCTCCGAGGTTTAGGGTTTGCTCTCAATCCCTTTGTTCGTGGGCTCATGTTCTATTACGGGCTAGATTTTCATGATCTGGCCCCGAACTCCTTCCTTCTCATATCGGCATTTATCGTCACGTGCAAAGCTTTCCTCTGAATCCCTCCACACTTCGGCTTATGGCTGAAGACCTTCAATGTGAAGCCGCAATTGATCGAGGGGAGACAGGTGGAGTGTGGTGGTGCCACAGTGAGCAAGCTTACTAATGCTCCTTGGCTAAAAGGATCCTTTACAGAATCTTCAAATATATGGCAGCAGGAGTGGTTCTATATCACCGAGCCTCGTGGTTCCAAGTGGGCTGCTGCTCCAACGTTTCGATGTAGCCCTCTGACTCAGCTCGTGTCGTGGATCAATAAGGGGCTAGACTGGGGATCAATTGATGAAGTGCAAACTCTGCAGAGCCGCATCCGAAGCCTCCTCGAGAAGGACATCGATCTTGTCAATGTGGTTCAAGTAATGCTAGTTCACCGGACTCTACCATGCCAACGACGGCCTCTCTGCTTGTGGGAGTTTAATCCGGAAGGGGCGTGAACCCTCCAACACTTCTTTGGCACTACGCACAAAGGGATGTGGAAATTGTTTTTCGGGAAACGAAAACAATGGCCGGATACCACCGAGGACATTGGCCTCGATTGCAACCATCCGGATACCCCGGTAGGCGTTTAACTCCCGAACACTTTGAGTACGCTGTAATATGTTACTGAGCATACTGCCTATTCCCCATGGCTGGATAAAGAAAGCAGAGCGAATCAGGTGTTCGGCCCCCCTCCCTGAAGACTTAGCAGATTCCCTACTAACAAGGATGCTGGCCCCGGCACCATTCCAGATGCCTGTGGAGGAGGACAAGGCGGAAATCAAAAAGGAAAAAAGCGGCCTCCACCCCGAAGGTATATCAGGCACTGCGTCCGGGGGAATCAAAATTCCGTCGTCCGAAGACAAAAGTGAAGGAGAAGTCAAGGTACCTTCCCCCCAGGGTAAGAAGAGGGCCGCCTCCGAAGATTGGGAGGAAAAGGCCCCCAGGCAAGGCAAGATGCCATCATCAGGTGGCTCGGGCTTGGAAGACGATGTTGTCGCACAGTTCCATAGCGAGGATAAGTCTCTGGCCAAATCGTAAGTTGAACAAGGGAGTTCTTAAAACATATCTCGTTCCATTCCCACTACCAAGGTAACATTGTGAATATATATTTTGTAGTCCGGCACTCCGTCCTCTTCAACAATCCTCCTCCCCGGGGGACCTTCTTCCGGAGATGATGGAGAGCGAAACACCTCCACAAATTTCCTCGCCCAATAAGGTGGACGACTGTGAAGTGTCATCCCGGAGGGTCTCTCCTGATCAGCAAGCAGTGCGGAGGATGAAGAAGACATCACCCGGAGGTGATACCCCAGTCGCCCAGGGTTCGGGGGCCAACAATGAAGGCCCCGGACTATCTGGTTTACAGCCGGAGATGATTGTGGAGACGAGCAAACGGGTTCCTTCGAAGGGAGGCCGTGCTCCAACGGCGGCTTACGAAGATCCGGAAGCGCCGGATATATTGACGAACATGCTGCAACAAGCGTTCGTGTCAGAGAAACATCGTACCTTGATGGGTACGGTTGTTGAGAGGGTTCTGCCCACGAAGAGCGGATTGCATGAAGCCTTCACGAGCCTGCTAAGAGGCTTTGAGGTCTGTGATGTAATATTTTCAACTGTGTTTTATTCGCAAAATGCACCTGCATATAGGTAGTAGCCCCTGTGACTCGGATTGGCTCCCCAAGGGAGGCGATCAAAGGATCAAAAAGAAATATGCTCAGGGAATGACGTGATTGAATTGGAACACAGGCAATTTCCCCCTCAGTGACCGCCCGGACTACAGAAATGGCCGAGCTTCAGTGGGAGCTTGATGTGGTGAGTGAGGACATCACGCTTATCCACAAGCGTCTTGATGAGTCACAAGGTATGTATTTGGGGCAGTCATTATATGCACTTGCTTATTATATAAGCGGGACATGAAAGAGTGTATGCTAAAATATGCATAACTGCAGATGGTGCTGCCATGGTTGAGATTTTTCGGGCGGAGCTATTCCGAGTCAAGGAGCAGGCACGGTTTAGTAATGCGGCTGCCGAAAAGGCATCGGCCAAATTGAAGGCCGAACAGGCTGCTCGACGTCAGGACGAGGAGAAAACATCCAAGATGACGTGTGAGCTCGAAGGTGTCGCTAGCCGCTGCGAATTCCTCGAGAAGGATAATAAAGCAAAAGCGGCTGATCTTGATAAGGCCTTACGAGAGGCAAAAGAAGTGCAGTCCGAGTCTAGAGCGGCTCGGGAGGAGATCCGGCAAGCTGGGGAGATCGCGGCTGGTAAGCCCTTTTTATTGCAAACTAAGTTCAGCGATCCGAATTATACCCCGCTTAACCAAGTGTGGAGTTTCTCCAGACGCGTTATTGGACTTGCCGAAGAGTGTGGCCAATGCGGCGCAGTTTTACCAAGCGCAAGAAGGATATGCAACGGAGAAGCTTTTCTGGTCACAATTCGGTGCGTCAAAGCGCCCGCTATTGCTAAACGAACAGATGACCCAATGGGCCGAACTTCACAGGCTGTTCGGTGCTGCCATGAAGGACGTCGTGGTCCGGCTGTGGCTAAACGAGCCAGTTCCGGATAGTTATTTTGGTTTGGTGCAGCGACTTGCTGACGCGGTGCCGCGTATCGATGCTGTGAAGCGATCAACGTGCATTGAAGGTGCATGGATGGCCTTTGCCCGTGTCAAGACATACTGGGCTAAGATGAATGCCACCGATGTTGCAGCGAAGAGTCCACCCAAGGGCAAGGATTGTCACGCACCAGAGCACTATTTTGAGGATGTTTTAGAGGGTGACCGCTTAATAGAGGGTCAATGCTTGAAAGATGTAATTTTCGAGTGAATTGTAAAAGAGAATATTATAATAAGGCTGGTTTCTTTTTAGTTTCGCCTAAAAACTTTTATTCCTCATGTGCGGCTGTTTTTGTAGAATCTGAAAGTTTTCCAGTCGTCGGCTTCAACCCCCTCGTAAAAAATACGGGGGTGTTCGGAAAAGAATTTGATCACTCTTGACCCAACGTCTTGGTCCATTAAGGAGGTGTCAATGCGGCGAACTAGGCAATCGGACTATAGGGCGTTAACACTTTCACTTAGCCATAGGAGTTTTATGGTGGGTCTATGATATAGCCCCTGGTATGCACGTGGCTTATTCCAATATGGTGCGTTGCATATGTTACCTAAAGAAAAGGTCCTTCGTATAATACGGAGGGAATCGCGACAGATCCTGATAAGTCATCGAGTGGTTGACCAGCTGTCGCCGCATCATGACAGTCAGTTTTCGGCTTTCTCTACTGAGGTGCTTGACCAGATGAACCGGAAGCACGATCACAGTAGTTCTCCCTTTACTACCTTAGCCGATAGAGCGGAACGTAAGGTAGCAAGCACAGGAGCCGGGCAACACAACTATTGACCCAAGACATGATTCGGAGCTGATGCATATAAGGCCAAACTCGCGACACCGAGGTACGCTATAGAGCTGTTCGGACTTTGTCGGCAACTCATTTGTTCTCATCCCGAGCCCCTGGCAAGTTATGCCGAGGTGTGAAAACATCCAAAGGAGAAAAATTTAGTTCTTTAGAAAAAGGCGAATGCTGAATACAGATTATGCTCACTGGGACCTGAGTGATATGCCAATCGTTATGTTACAAATAAAAACGCCACGACCCCGGCTATTTGACATGCCAGGAGTCGAAGGCTGAGGAAAAAGGCACCTTACAGGATCGAAATATAGAGTGCGGTCTACAAAAGTTATTTTGGACCTCCTATCGCACGTTTGCGTCGCCTATCCACGGTTAAGGGACTCCTTTAACGGGAATGGCCCTTGGATAAATGTACGAACACGAACTCCGATAGAGTCCGTAAGATAACCAGCCTCTGAGTCACCTGTGGAGGGAACATAAGAAAGGAAAAGGTAGTTAGAAGAAATAGGAGAGGCTTTGGAAGTGCTTGCAAGTCCTTCTGTGTTGCGCTGCCGCCGATGCCCAGGGTATTTCAAGTGCATAATTATGTATGCGTAGTACCAAATTCGCAGGCGATTTAGGCGAACAGCGGAAGCCGAATTGCTAGTCCAATATGGACATTAATCGGTCATGTTGAATGGAGACTAGCGGCTTAATGGCCGATGAGGTGTGCGGTGTGACAGGGACGCTGTGCAGTTCGGCTGAGTTAGCCGTGGCGTGCTCTTTTGTACGGAGGGAGTGTTCCCTGCATTCCCCTGTAGGGGTGTGCGTCACATATGCCATGTTCACTGTTTTTATTTCGGGGGGAAACTGCTTTTGACCCCTGGTATTTGTTTGGTGAGTTTCTTCATTGCCGCTATCATCGGGCGGCCTCCTCCCCTTGTGTCCGGCATTTAGCTTGCCGGCCTACTTGAAGACCCAACAGCTTCTGTTGGTATGATTGGCTGGTTTGTCGGGGTGGCCATGAATCTGGCAGGGCCTATCCAGTATCTTGTCTAAAGCGGATGGTCCGTCCTTGTTTGCCTTGAATGGCTTTTTCCGTTGACCGGGTTTGGGACCGATGAATCTAGCATTGACCGCTGTGTCGTCCGTTTTTTCATTGTGTTTGTGCTTGCTGCGTCGCGGCTTGCCATTGCCGTCTCAGACTTCGGACGTGCCTGGATCGTTGGCGCTGCTTCTTTTACGAGCCAACCAGCTGTCATCGCCCGTGCAAAAGCGGGTCATCAGAGCGGTAAGGGCTGACATGGATTTTGGTTTTTCTTGTCCGAGGTGGCGGGCGAGCCATTCGTCCCGGACGATGTGTTTGAAGGCCGCTAGGGCTTCCGCGTCTGGACAGTCGGCGATTTGGTTCTTTTTAACTAAGAATCTAGTCCAGAGCTTCCTGGCTGACTCTTCGGGCTTTTGGACAATGTGACTTAAGTCATCAACATCTGGTGGCCGGACATATGTTCCTTGGAAGTTGTCACGGAAGGTGTTTTCCAAGTCCTCCCAGCTGCCGATAGAGTTTTCCGGCAGACTGTTTAACTAGTACCGAGCTGGTCCTTTGAGTTTCAGTGGGAGATATTTGATGGCGTGGAGATCATCGCCACGAGCCATATGAATATGGAGGAGGAAATCCTCTATCCAGACCGTGGGGTCTATTGTCCCATCATATGATTCGATGTTTATGGGTTTAAACCCTTCTGGGAATTCGTGCTCCATTACTTCATCAGTGAAGCAGGATGGGTGTGCGGCGCCTCTTGATACGTCCATTTCGCATCATGCTTTTATATCGAGATTTATTGCATTATGGTCTCTTATTACACATTATGTCACTATACTTATGCATATTCTCTCTTATTTTACAAGGTTCACATAAGGAGGGAGAATGCCGGCAGCTGGAATTCTGGGCTGGAAAAGGAGCAAATATTAGAGACATATTCTACACAACTCCAAAAGTCCTGAAACTCCACGGAAGTTATTTTTGGAAATAATGAAAAATACTGAGCGAAAGAAATACCAGAGGGGACCCACACCCTGGCCACGAGGGTGGGGGGCGCGCCCTACCCCCCTGGGCGCGCCCCCTGCCTCGTGGGCCCCCTGTTGGCCCTCCGGTGCCCATCTTCTGCTATATGAAGTCTTTCGTCCAAACAAAAATCATAAGCAACCTTTCGGGACGAGACTCCACCGCCACGAGGCGGAACCTTGGCGGAACCAATCTAGGGCTCTGGCGGAGCTGTTCTGCCGGGGACACTTCCCTCCGGGAGGGGGAAATCATCGCCATCATCATCACCAACGCTCCTCTCATCGGGAGGGGGCCAATCTCCATCTCCATCAACATCTTCACCAGCACCATCTCCTCTCAAACCCTAGTTCATCTTTTGTACCCAATTCTTGTCTCTAAGTCTGGGATTGGTACCTGTAGGTTGCTAGTAGTGTTGATTACTCCTTGTAGTTGATGCTAGTTGGTTTATTTGGTGGAAGATCATATGTTCAGATCCATTATGCATATTAATACCCCCGTGATTATGAACATGAATATGCTTTGTGAGTAGTTACGTTTGTTCCTGAGGACATGGGAGAAGTCTTGCTATTAGTAGTCATGTGAATTTGGTATTCGTTCGATATTTTGATGAGATGTATGTTGTCTCTCCTCTAGTGGTGTTATGTGAACGTCGACTACATGACACTTCACCATTATTTGGGCCTAGAGGAAGGCATTGTGAAGTAATAAGTAGATGATGGGTTGCTAGAGTGACAAAAGCTTAAACCCTAGTTTATGTGTTGCTTCGTAAGGGGCTGATTTGGATCCATATGTTTCATGCTATGGTTAGGTTTACCTTAATACTTCTTTTGTAGTTGCGGATGCTTGCAATAGGGGTTAATCATAAGTGGGATGCTTGTCCAAGTAAGGACAGCACCCAAGCACCGGTCCACCCACATATCAAATTATCAAAGTACCGAACGCGAATCATATGAATGTGATGAAAACTAGCTTGAGGATAATTCCCATGTGTCCTCGGGAGCGTTTTCCTTCATATAAGAAATTGTCCAGGCTTGTCCTTTGCTACAAAAAGGATTGGGCCACCTTGCTGCACTTTATTTACTTTTGTTACTTGTTGCTCGTTGTCGGTGTCAAAACCGGCGGATCTCAGGTAGGGGGTACCGAACTGTGCGTCTAAGGCAGAAGGTAACAGGAGGCGGGGGACACGATGTTTACCCAGGTTCGGGCCCTCTCGATGGAGGTAATACCCTACTTCCTGCTTGATTGATCTTGATGATATGAGTATTACAAGAGTTGATCTACCACAAGATCGTAGAGGCTAAACCCTAGAAGCTAGCCTATGGTATGATTGTTGTTGTCCTACGGACTAAACCCCCCGGTTTATATAGACACCGGAGGGGGCTAGGGTTACACAGAGTCGGTTTCAAGGGAGGAGATCTACATATCTGTATTGCCAAGCTTGCCTTCCACGCCAAGGAGAGTCCCATCCGGACACGGGACAGAGTCTTCAATCTTGTATCTTCATAGTCCAACAGTCCGGCTAAAGGATATAGTCTGGCTGTCCGAGGACCCCCTAATCTAGGACTCCCTCAGTAGCCCCTGAACCAAGCTTCAATGACGATGAGTCCGGCGCGCAGATTGTCTTCGGCATTGCAAGGCGGGTTCCTCCTCCGAATACTCCATAGAAGATTTTGAACACAAGGATAGTGTCCGGCTCTGCAAAATAAATTCCACATACCATCGTAGAGAGAATAATATTTCCACAAATCTAACACTACAAAAAAAATACACTTCCGTGATGATACGTGTTTGTCATAGTAGGTCGCGTTTTTTGTCGTGCATGTACATCCATGACAAATTTATGACAGAATCAAGATAGTCATACCTGTGCTGTCGTAGAAGTGTTCCATGACATTACCAAAATTATCATCACGGAAGTGTCCACTTCCATGACGATAAATCGCGCGTCACAGAAGTGCTTTCGTCAAGGGTGACCGACACGTGGCATCCACCGTAACGGAACGCCGTTAAGCTATCGGGTCTGGTTTTGGATCCGATAACCCGTTAACAGCCCGAACCAATGGGGATTTTCCACGTGTAAAAATCATCATTGGCCGCAGGAAACACGTGTTGCCTCACCGTTGGGACAGATGTCATCCACTCATTGGACAGGAGGCGCCTATGATAGGTCGACACGTGGCACGGCCTAACAGTGGCCCATTCGGGTGAAAAATGCCGGCCCAGTAAAAATTAGCAGGCCGGCCCATATAAGGCGTACTTGTGTTAGGTCCATTTAAGCCCAGGGCCCATACGAGATGTGCCAATTCGGCCCGTCAACGGCCCATTAAAGATTTGACACCATTGCAGCCCATCGTCAGTTCGATCCCGTTAACAGCCTGCTATATATTTGGGCTCAATATCGGCCCGATGAGATTTCGGCCTGTTAACGACCCATTTAATGGATGGGCCAATTTTCAGGATGTACATCTTTCGGCCTTTTACTGACCCGCTTAAATGTTGGGCTAATTTCCCGGCCTGTGTCTCTTTCAGCCCATTGATGGCCCATAAATCTGATGGGCCATTTGTAGTCGGACCTGAGTTTCGACCTTTTAGCGGCCCATTTAAGTGTTGGGCCAATTTCTGGCCCGGTGTCACTTTTAGCCTGTTGACGGCCCATAAATCAGTTGGGCCATTTGTAGTCGGACCTGAGTTTTGGCCTTTTAGCGACCCATTTAAGTGTTGGGCCAATTCTCGGCCATGTGTGCCTTTCGGCCTGTTAACGGACCATAAATGAGTTGGGCCATTTGTAGTCGGACCTTAGTTTTGGCCTCTTAACGGCCCATGCCCTTCATGGTCCAATAACAGCCCGGTTTCTCTTTCGGCCTGCTAAAGGCCCACAACACAGTTGGGCTGTTTACAATACGACCTGACTTTCGGCCTCTTAGCGGCCCATGCTCTTCATGGTCCAGTACAAGCCCGCTGTCTCTTTCGGTCTGCTAAAGGCCTACAGTATAGTTGGGCCATATGTAGCCCAAACTTAGTAACGGCCTGTTAACGGCCCGCGAAATAAATTGGGCCACCTGTTGCCCGCTTCGATATCGGCCTGTTAACGACCTGGGAGGTAAGAGGGCCGACCATTAACTTTCGGCCTAGTAACGGCCCATTAACTTAATGGGCCCACTAAAGTTCGTTCATGTCTTTATGCCAAATTAGATAATTTGAGCCCATTACGACGAGTAAAGGTACGACATACAGGGAATAACGTTGCACATCCAACATATATTACAGGAAATTACATCCACTGGGCAATCAAAGATTGATGCCAGTGCAAATAAATGAGCAGAACCTAACCATCTACAACATCACAATCTACAACCTCAGCACAGATGACGCCCATAAGCATGTGGGAAAGTGTTGGAAATATGCCCTAGAGGCAATAATAAATTTTTTATTATTATATTTCCTTGTTCATGATAATCGTTTATTATCCATGCTAGAATTGTATTGATAGGAAACTCAGATACATGTGTGGATACATAGACAAGACCATGTCCCTAGTAAGCCTCTAGTTAACTAGCTCGTTGATTGATAGATGGTTACGGTTTCCTGACCATGGACATTGGATGTCGTTGATAATGGGATCACATCATTAGGAGAATGATGTGATGGGCAAGACCCAATCCTAAGCCTAGCACAAAAATCATGTAGTTCGTATGCTATAGCTTTTCTAAATGTCAAGTATCATTTCATTAGACCATGAGATTGTGCAACTCCCGGATACCGTAGGAATGCTTTGGGTGTGCCAAATGTCACAACGTAACTAGGTGGCTATAAAGGTGCACTAGGGGTATCTCCGAAAGTGTCTGTTGGGTTGGCATGAATCGAGACTGGGATTTGTCACTCCGTGTGACGGAGAGGTATCTCTGGGCCCACTCGGTAGGACATCATCATAATGTGCACAATGTGACCAAGGATTTGATCACGGGATGATGTGTTACGGAACGAGTAAAGAGACTTGCCGGTAATGAGATTGAACAAGGTATCAGATACCGACGATCGAATCTCGGGCAAGTACAATACCGCTGGACAAAGGGAATTAAATACAGGATTGATTGAATCCTCGACATCGTGGTTTATCGGATGAAATCATCATGGAACATGTGGGAGCCAACATGGGTATCCAAATCCCGCTGTTGGTTATTGACCGGAGAGTCGTCTCGGTCATGTCTGCATGTCTCCCGAACCCGTAGGGTCTACACACTTAAGGTTCGATGACGCTAGGGTTGTAGAGATATTAGTATGCGGTAACCCGAAAGTTGTTCGGAGTCCCGGATGAGATCCCGGACGTCATGAGGAGTTCCGGAATGGTCCAGAGGTAAAGATTTATATATGGGAAGTCCTATTTTGGCCACCGGAAAATGTTCAGGATTTTTTGGTATTGTACCGGGAAGGTTCTAGAAGGTTCCGGAGTGGGTCCCACCTGCATGGGGGGACCCACATGAACGTGGGTAGTGGGGGCAAGGCCCCACACCCCTGGTCAAGGCGCACCAAGATCCCCCCTTAGAAGGAATAAGATCATATCCCGAAGGGATAAGATCAAGATCCCTAAAAGGGGGGATAACAATCGGTGGGGAAGGGAAATGATGGGATTTTCTTTCCCCCACCTTTGCCAATGCCCCAATGGACTTGGAGGGCAAGAAACCAGCCCCCTCCACCCCTATATATAGTGGGGAGGCGCATGGGAGCCGCACCCTAGCCCCTGGCGCCTCCCTCTCCCCTCGTAACACCTCTCCCTCTCGCTGAGCTTGGCGAAGCCCTGCCGAGATCCCCGCTGCTTCCACCACCACGCCGTCGTGCTGCTGGATCTCCATCAACCTCTCCTTCCGCCTTGCTGGATCAAGAAGGAGGAGACGTCTTCCCCAACCGTACGTGTGTTGATCGCGGAGGTGCCGTCCGTTCGTCGCTCGGTCATCGGTGATTTGGATCATGACGAGTACGACTCCATCAACCCCGTTCTCTTGAACGCTTCCGCTTGCGATCTACAAGGGTATGTAGATGCACTCCTCTCTCTCATTGCTAGATGACTCCATAGATTGATCTTGGTGATGCGTAGAAAATTTTAAAATTCTGCTACGTTCCCCAACAGTGGCATCATGAGCTAGGTCTATGCGTAGTTTCTATGCACGAGTAGAACCCAAAGTAGTTGTGGGCATCGATTTTGTCAATTTACTTGCCGTTACTAGTCTTATCTTGATTCGGCGGCATAGTGGGATGAAGCGGCCCGGACCGACCTTACACGTACACTTACGTGAGACAGGTTCCACCGACTGACATGCACTAGTTGCATAAGGTGGCTAGCGGGTGTCTGTCTCTCCCACTTTAGTCGGATCGGATTCGATGAAAAGGGTCCTTATGAAGGGTAAATAGAAATTGGCATATCACGTTGTGGTTTTTGCGTAGGTAAGAAACGTTCTTGCTAAGAAACCTATAGCAGCCACGTAAAAATTTGCAACAACAATTAGAGGACGTCTAACTTGTTTTTGCAGCATATGCCGTGTGATGTGATATGGCCAATAGGATGTGATGAATGATATATGTGATGTATGAGATTGATCATGTTCTTGTAATAGGAATCACAACTTGCATGTCGATGAGTATGACAACCGGCAGGAGCCATAGGAGTTGTCTTAATTTATTTATGACCTGCGTGTCAACATAAACGGCATGTATTTACTTTACTTTATTGCTAAACCGTTAGCCATAGTAGTAGAAGTAATAGACGACGAGACAACTTCATGAAGACACGATGATGGAGATCATGGTGTCATGCCGGCGACGATGATGATCATGGCGCCCCGAAGATGGAGATCAAAAGGAGCAAAATGATATTGGCCATATCATGTCACTATTTGATTGCATGTGATGTTTATCATGTGTTACATCTTATTTGCTTAGAACGACGGTAGCTAAAATAAGATGATCCCTCGCAATAATTTCAAGAAAAGTGTTCCCCCTAACTGTGCACCATTGCGAAGGTTCGTTGTTTCGAAGCACCACATGATGATCGGGTGTGATAGATTCTAACATTCGAATACAACGGGTGTAAGCCAGATTTACACACGCAATACACTTAGGTTGACTTGACGAGCCTAGCATGTACAGACATGGCCTCGGAACGCGGAAGACCGAAAGGTCGAACATGAGTCGTATAGAAGATACGATCAACATGAAGATGTTCACCGATGATGACTAGTCCGTCTCACGTGATGATCGGACATGGCCTAGTTGACTCGGATCATGTATCACTTAGATGACTAGAGGGATGTCTATCTAAGTGGGAGTTCATTAAATAATCAGATGAACTTAATTATCATGAACATAGTCAAAAGGACTTTGCAAATTATGTTGTAGCTTACGCTTTAGTTCTACTGTTTTAGATATGTTCCTAGAGAAAATTTAGTTGAAAGTTGATAGTAGCAATTATGCGGACTAGGTCTGTAAATAGAGGATTGTCCTCATTGCTGCGCAGAAGGATTATGTCCTTAATGCACCGCTCAATGAGCTGACCCTCGAACGACGGTTGTGGATGTTGCGAACATATGACATACACGTTTTGATGACTACATGATAGTTCAGTGCGTAATGCTAAATGGTTTAGAATTGAGGCACCAAAGATGTTTTTGAAACATCGCAGAGCATATGAGATGTTCCAAGGACTGAAATTGGGATTTCAGGCTAGTGCCCACGTCAAGAGGTATGAGACCTTTGACAAGTTTCTTAAGCCTGCACACTAAGGAGAAAAGCTCAATCGTTGAGCATGTGCTCAGATTGTATGAGTACTACAATCGCTTGAATAGAGTGGGAGTTGATCTTCCAGATGAGATAGTGATGGTTCTCCAAAGTCACTGCCACCAAGCTACTAGAGCTTCGTGATGAACTATAACATATCAGGGATAGATTTGATGATCCTTGAGCTATTCGCGACACCGCGAAAGTAGAAATCAAATAGGAGCATCAATTGTTGATGGTTAGTAAAACCACTAGTTTCAAGAAGGGCAAGGGCAAGAAAGGGATACTTCATGAAACGACAAATCAGTTGCTGCTCTAGTGAAGAAACCCAAAGTTGAACCCAAGCCCGAGACTAAGTGCTTCTGTAATAAGGGGAACGGTCACTGAAGCAGAACCACCCTAGATACTTGGTAGATGAGAAGGCTGGCAAGGTTGAAAGAAGTATGTATTGGACATACATTATATTAAATGTGTACTTTACTAGTACTCCTAGTAGCAGCAGGGTATTAGATACTGGTTCGGTTGCTAAGTGTTGGTAACTCGAAATGAAAGGCTATGGAATAAACGGAGACTAGTCAAAGGTGAGAAGATGATATGTGTTGGAAGTGTTTCCAAGGTTGATGTGATCAAGCATCACACGCTCCGTTTACCATCGGGATTGGTGTTAAACCTAAATAATTGTTATTTGGTGTTTGCGTTGAGCATAGACATGATTGGATTATGTTTATCGCAATACGGTTATTCATTTAAGGAGAATAATGGTTACTCTGTTTATTTGAATAATACCTTCAATGGTCTTGCACCTAAAATGAATGGTTTATCGAATACCGATCATAGTGATACACATGTTCATGCCAAAAGATATAAGATAGTAATGATAGTACCACATACTTGTGGCACTGCAATTTTAGTCACAATGGTATAAAACGCATGAAGAAGCTCCATGTTGATGGATCTTTGGACTCGCTTGATTTTGAATCACTTGAGACATGCAAATCATACCACATGAGCAAGATGACTGGAAGGCCTCGTTTTCAGTAAGATGGAACAAGAAAGCAACTTGTTGGAAGTAATACATCTTGATGTGTGCAGTCCAATGAGTGCTGAGGCATGTAGTGGATATCGTTATATTCTTACTTCACAGATGATTTGAGGAGATGCTAAGTATATTTACTTGATGAATCACGAGTCTGAATTACCGAAAGGTTCAAGTAATTTCAGGGTGAAGTTGAAGATCGTCGTGACAAGAAGATAAAATATCTATGATATGATCATAGAGATGAATATCTGAATTACGAGTTCGGCACAGAATTAAGACATTGTGGAAATTGTTTCACAACTAATACAGCCTGGAACACCATAGTGTGATGGTGTGTCTGAACATCATAACTGCACCCTATTGGATATGATGCATACCATGATGTCTCTTATCGAATTACCATGATAGTTTATGGGTTAGGCATTAGAGACAACCACATTCACTTTAAATAGGGCACCACATAATTCCGATGAGATGACACCGTATGAACTATGGTTTAGAGAAACCTAAGCTGTCATTTCTTAAAAGTTTGGGGCTGCAACACTTATGTGAAAAAGTTTCAGGCTGATAAGCTTGAACCCAAAGCGGATAAATGCATCTTCATAGAGTACCCAAAACAGTTAGGTATACCTCCTGTCTCAGATCCGAAAGCAATAGGGATTGTTTCTAGAATTGGGTCCTTTCTCGAGGAAAAGTTTCTCTCGAAAGAATTGAGTGGGAGGATGGTGGAGACTTGATGAGGTTACTGAACCGTCACTTCAACCAGTGTATAGCAGGGCACAGGGAGTTGTTCCTGTGGCACCTACACCAATTGAAGTGGAAGCTTATGACAGTGATCATGAAACTTTGGATCAAGTCACTACCAAACCTCGTAGGACGACAAGGATGCGTACTACTTTAGAGTGGTACGTAATCCTGTCTTGGAAGTCATGTTGCTAGACAACAATGAACCTATGAGCTATGGAGAAGCGATGGTGGGCCTGGATTCCGAAAATTGGCTCGAGGCCATAAAATCCGAGAGAGGATCCATGTATGAAAACAAAGTGTAGACTTTGGAAGAACTACTTGATGGTCATAAGGCTGTTGGGTACATATGGATTTTAAAAGAAAGACGGACAATGGTGGTAAGTATCACCATTAAGAAAGCTCGACTTGTCGTTAAGATGTTTTCCGACAACTTCAAGGAGTTGACTACGATGAGAATTTCTCACTCGTAGCGATGCTAAGAGTCTGTTGGAATTATGTTAGCAGTTACTGCATTGTTTATGAAATCTTGCAGGTACGATGTCAAAATATTGTTTCCTTGACGATTTTCTTGAGGAAAGGTTGTATGTGATACAACCAGAAGGTTTTGTCAGTCCTGAAAAATGCTAACAAGTATGCAAAGCTCCAGCAATCCTTCTAAGGACTGGAGTAAGCATCTCGGAGTTGGAATGTACGCTTGGATGAGATGATAAAAGCTTTTGGGTTTATACAAAGTTTATGAGAAACTTGTATTTCCAAAGAAGTGAGTGGGAGCACTATAGAATTTCTAATGAGTATATGTTGTTGACATATTGTTGATCAGAAATGATGTAGAATTTTTGGAAAGCATATAGGGTTATTTGAAAAGTGTTTTTCAATGGAAAACCTAGATTAAGCTACTTGAACATTGAGCATAAAGATCTATAAGGATAGATCAAAATGCTTAATGGTACTTTCAAATGAGCACATACCTTGACATGATCTTGAAGGTGTTCAAGATGGATCAGTCAAAGAAGGAGTTCTTGCCTGAGTTGTAAGGTATGAAGTTATGAAGTTAAAGCTCGACCACGGCAGGAGAAAGAGGAAGGACGAAGGTCGTCCCCTATGCTTTTGTCATAGGCTCTATATGGTATGCCATGCTGAGTACCGCACCTGATGTGTGCCTTGCCACATGTCTGGCAAGAGGGTACAAAGGTGATCTAGGAGTAGATCACCAGATAGCGGTCAAAATTATCCTTAGAGGAATAAGGATATGTTTCTCGGTTATGGAGGTGATAAAGAGTTCGACGTAAAGAGTTACATCGATGCAAGCTTAACACCTATCCGGATAGCTCTGAGTAGAGATACCGGATACGTATAATGGAGCAACAATTTAGAATAGCTCCAAGTAGAACAGTTATTTGAAATGGCTCCAAATATAGCGTAGAGATTTGCGAAGTACATATGGATCTGAATGTTGCAGACCCGTTGACTAAAACCTCTCTCACAAGCATAACATGATCAAACCCAGAACTCATTGAGTGTTAATCACATAGTGATGTGAACTAGATTATTGACTCTAGTAAACTCTTTGGATGTTGGTCACATGGCGATATGTGACCTGTGAGTGTTAATCACATGGCGATGTGAACTAGATTATTGACTCTAGTGCAAGTGGGAGACTGTTGGAAATATGCCCTAGAGGCAATAATAAATTGGTTATTATTATATTTCCTTGTTCATGATAATCGTTTATTATCCATGCTAGAATTGTATTGATAGGAAACTTAGATACATGTGTGGATACATAGACAACACCATGTCCTAGTAAGCCTCTAGTTAACTAGCTCGTTGATCAATAGATGGTTACGGTCTCCTCACCATGGACATTGGATGTCGTTGATAACGGGATCACATCATTAGGAGAATGATGTGATGGACAAGACCCAATCCTAAGCCTAGCACAAAGATCGTGTAGTTCGTATGCTAAAGATTTTCAAAATGTCAAGTATCATTTCCTTAGACCATGAGATTGTGCAACTCCCGGATACCGTAGGAATGCTTTGGGTGTGCCAAACGTCACAACGTAACTGGGTGGCTATAAAGGTGCACTACGGGTATCTCCGAAAGTGTCTGTTGGGCTGGCATGAATCGAGACTGGGATTTGTCACTCCATGTGAGAGAGAGGTATCTCTGGGCCCACTCGGTAGGACATCATCATAATGTGCACAATGTGACCAAGGAGTTGATCATGGGATGATGTGTTATGGAACGAGTAAAGAGACTTGCCGGTAACGAGATTGAACAAGGTATCAGATACCGACGATCGAATCTCGGGCAAGTACAATACCGCTGGACAAAGGGAATTGAATACGGGATTGATTGAATCCTCGACATCGTGGTTCGTCCGATGAGATCATCGTGGAATATGTGGGAGCCAACATGGGTATCCAGATCCCGCGGTTGGTTATTGACCGGAGAGTCGTCTCGGTCATGTCTGCATGTCTCCCGAACCCATAGGGTCTACACACTTAAGGTTCGGTGATGCTAGGGTTGTAGAGATATTAGTATGCGGTAACCCGAAAGTTGTTCGGAGTCCCGGATGAGATCCCAGACGTCACGAGGAGTTTCGGAATGGTCCGGAGGTAAAGATTTATATGTGGGAAGTTCTATTTTGGCCACGGGAAAATGTTCGGGATTTTTCGGTATTGTACCGGGAAGGTTCTAGAAGGTTCCGGAGTGGGGCCCACCTGAATGGGGGGACCCACATGAACGTGGGTAGTGGGGGCAAGGCCCCACACCCCTGGTCAAGGCGCACCAAGATCCCCCCTTAGAAGGAATAAGATCATATCCCGAAGGGATAAGATCAAGATCCCTAAAAAGGAGGGATAACAATCGGTGGGGAAGGGAAATGATGGGATTTCTTTCCCCCACCTTTGCCAATGACCCAATGGACTTGGAGGGCAAGAAACCAGCCCCCTCCACCCCTATATATAGTGGGGAGGCGCATGGGAGCCGCACCCTAGCCCCTGGCGCCTCCCTCTCCCCTCGTAACACCTCTCCCTCTCGCTGAGCTTGGCGAAGCCCTGCCGAGATCCCCGCTGCTTCCACCACCACGCCGTCGTGCTGATGGATCTCCATCAACCTCTCCTTCCCCCTTGCTGGATCAAGAAGGAGGAGACATCTTCCCCAATCGTACGTGTGTTGAACGCGGAGGTGCCGTCCGTTCGGCGCTCAGTCATCGGTGATTTGGATCATGACGAGTACGACTCCATCAACCCTGTTCTCCTGAACGCTTTCGCTCGCGATCTACAAGGGTATGTAGATGCACTCCTCTCTCTCGTTGCTAGATGACTCCATAGATTGATCTTGGTGATGCGTAGAAAATTTTAAAATTCTGCTACGTTCCCCAAAAGAAAGTTCTTGCTGCTTTGCTACACTGTCTCTGAAAACATTGATCAGTTGTTGTGTCGCACGACTCTGCACCTCTGATTCATCCAGCATTTCCATCATTGCTTCAGCCATTAATTGGTTCACAAACATACATTTATATCGTTGCATTCGAGACAGAGGATACTGAACAGATTCAGATGGCGATTTTGGCAGGCTTGTATTATTGATAGTGGAGAGTGTCTCGACCACTGCATCATAACATAAATTAGGACGGGAACCAAACAGATTAATCATGAGTTATTGCCATATTACCTGGCCTAGATTTACTGGAAAGGAACAATGGGGTTGCCTTGCTGTTTTCAGAGTTTGTCTTCTTATCTTCAGCAGCCTGCACAAAATTAACACACTAGCATTGCTATCATTGGCCAAGTTAGTTAATAGGAAAGCAACATTGACACAACGAATGTTTGGGCAACTAGCCTACACCAAATTAACACTATGGTGCAGCTATCATCAGCCAGCTAAGGTAATACGAAAGCAACATTGACACAATGAATGAATGGGCAACCAGAGAAGCACTACAATTCAGTAATGTGCATGATATGAGATAGTACTTTCATGCAGCTCAGTATGCAAAACTACCAGGCAGTTTTCCTTCCAAAAATCAACATTGGCGCCTTTAACATTTTGCTACAACTAATTTTAGATCAGATAAAGGTTAGATTCACGCTGATTAACAAAATACATGCTGATGTATAAATATAGTGATATACAACAGGTACTTACATCAACATTGGAGCACAGAGAATTCCTGCAAGATATTTTCCTCAAATACGATCCCAATGGAGGAAGTCTTGTATCGTTTAACCTTATTTTCTAAAAGAGAGATGGGTAAGAAACATGTAGAAAATATGATCACAATGCTATAAAATTTCATGATGCGAGGATACGCACACACTTCTTAGAATGGAGTTGACATTCTTTTGCTGGACTGGAGCGGACTAGTTCTTTGGCCACTGGAATCTGCTTATTATCAGTGGGAGTTGGGTTTCTCTGTGCTGGAGCAGTATCTATGAAAAATGGAGTTGGTTTATTATCTCCTGGCATTTGGATCTTTTGCAAAGACCTAGTTTGTAACCCTTCAGATTCTAACATAGCCGTCTTCCCCTTGCATGCCTTATATAGAAGAATGGTGATTCAGTTATAAAACATGCTACAACAGAGATGGAATAGGTACTGAAGAATAGAAAGGCATGACATATTGACATGTATTCCCTCCATCCGGAAATAAATGGATGGGTCTAGGCGTATGTCAGTTCTAGATACATCCAGTTTTATCCATTTATGCGACATTTAATCCGGACGGAGGGAGTATGATGTAAGAGCTAGGGATATGACAGGACAACATAGTAAAAAAACACTGAAAAACCCACTGCAGAACCAAAGTATTCAAACCCACTGATATGAGATAGTACACTCATGCAGCTTAGGATGCAAAACTACCAGGCAGTTTTCCTTGCAAAAATCAACATTGTGGCCTTTAATCATACATTTTGCTACAACTAAATTTAGATCAGATAAAGGTTGGATTCACGCCGATTAACAAAATACATGCTGATGTAAAAATATAGTGATATACAACAGGTACTTACATCTACATTGGAGCATAGAGAATTCCTGCAAGAATCTTTCCTCATAAACGATACCATTGCAGTAAATCTTCTATCTGTTAAGCTTATTTTCTAAAAGAGAGATGGGTAAGAAACATGTAGAAAATATGATCAGCATGCTATAAAATTTCATGATGCAAGGATACGCACACGCTTTTTATAATTGAGTTGACATATTTTTGCTGGACTGGAGCGGACTAGTTCTTTGGCCACTGGAATCTGCTAATTATCAGTAGGAGTTGGGTTTCTCTGTGCTGGAGCAGTATCTATAAAAACTGGAGCTGGTTTATTATCTCCTGGCGTTTGGATATTTTGCAAAGGCCTTGTTTGTAACTGTCGGTGTCAAAACCGGCGGATCTCGGGTAGGGGGTACCGAACTATGCGTCAAGGCCGGATGGTAACAGGAGACAAGGGACACGATGTTTTTACCCAGGTTCGGGCCCTCTCGATGGAGGTAAAACCCTACTCCTGCTTGATTAATATTGATGATATGGGTAGTACAAGAGTAGATCTACCACGAGATCAAGGAGGCTAAACCCTAGAAGCTAGCCTATGGTATGATTGTTGTATGATGGAGTTGTCCTACGGACTAGAACCCTCCGGTTTATATAGACACCGGAGGGGGCTAGGGTTATACAGAGTCGGTTACAATGGTAGGAGATCTTGAATATCCGCATCGCCAAGCTTGCCTTCCACGCCAAGGAAAGTTCCACCCGGACACGGGACGAAGTCTTCAATCTTGTATCTTCATAGTCCTGGAGTCCGGCTAAAGGTATAGTCCGGCTATCCGAACACCCCCTAATCCAGGACTCCCTCAGTAGCCCCTGAACCAGGCTTCAATGACGACGAGTCCGGCACGCAGATTGTCTTCAGCATTGCAAGGCGGGTTCCTCCTCCAAGTTCTTCATAGAAGATTTTGAACACCAAGGATA
Source organism: Triticum urartu (assembly GCF_003073215.2). Lineage (NCBI taxonomy): Eukaryota > Viridiplantae > Streptophyta > Magnoliopsida > Poales > Poaceae > Triticum > Triticum urartu. The sequence goes on from NC_053023.1 coordinate 668,281,193, forward strand.
GTGTCTGGCTTTGCAAAATAAGTTTCCACATATTGCCATAGAGAGAATAATATTAACACAAATCAAATCTGCTGACGTATTCCGCAGTGCGTCATCACACCATGGCCAAGTCCTTTACTCAAATTGTTTTTACTTTTCCACCTCAGCGCGTTTTGCGAGGCGGTTTCCTTGGCACGTCCTGTCAAAGCAGAGATCGTGTACCCTTTTTACGGGATTCTCATCAATACAGACGTGGGTAACCCAACCGCGCCATTTATCACGGCGCTTGGGAGGCAAGCGAGTTTTACTAGGCTGGTGGGAACGCACAACCGCATCCGCCCATATAAGGGGATAAGGATCCACCTTTTTACCTACGCCTTCTTCCTCCTTTGCCTATCCATCTCCTGCGCACTCGAGCTCCAGCGCCCAAGCCCGCACTTCCCACCTCAACCTTCTCCAGCAATGTCCGGAGCGGGAGGCAAGTGGATGGTCTCCTCCGTCACGGAGGGACAAGTCAAAAAGCTAAGGAAGGCCGGATACTTGTCTAACGACATCGCGCACCGGCTTCCCGAAAAGGGGCAGCTTCTCCCCATCCCAAGGCCCCATGAGAGGGTAGTATTTCTTCCGCACTTCCTCCGCGGACTTGGTTTTCCACTCCACCCATTTGTCCGGGGACTCATGTTCTACTACGGCCTGGATTTCCATGATCTGGCCCCGAACTTCATCCTCAACATCTCGGCGTTTATTGTCGTGTGCGAGGCTTTCCTCCGCGTCCACCCCCATTTCGGCCTCTGGCTCAAGACCTTCAACGTCAAGCCCAAGGTGGTGCGCGGCAGCCAGGCGGAGTGCGGAGGCACCATGGCGGGCAAGATGGCCAACGTCCTATGGCTCGAGGGCTCCTTTGTGGAGACCCTGAAGGGGTGGCAATCCGGGTGGTTTTACATCACCGAGCCACGTGATCCGAAATGGATCGCAGCCCCCGAGATCCGATCCGGACCCCCCACGCGGCTTATGTCCTGGAAAGAGACGGGCCTGTCGTGGGGTGATGAAAAAGAGGTGACCGGACTGCAGTCATGCATCCACTCCCTGGTGAGCAAGCCAATCAGGCTTGTTAATGTAGTCCAGGTTATGCTCGTCCGCCGGATCCTCCCGTGTCAACAACAGGACTTCAATCTGTGGGAGTTCGACCCGGCGCAGCACCGAACCCTTAACATGCTCTTTGACACGACGTACGAAGACGCCTGGAAGGTGCTAACCAAAGGCGCCGAGGCTCCCGCATCCGCTTCCGAGGACCGCGGATACAGCTTGCAGCGTCATGCTAGCGAGGTAAGCTATTTTCACCTTTTACAGGATGTTAAGTTTTTTCATAGTTTGACTCTATGCAGGATCTAAACTCCCTTACCTTTGACAGGCTTGGCAGGCGAAGTCCGGACCGATCAACTGCCCGGCTCCCTTGCCCGAAGACCCAGCCCCTGCTCTCCTAGTGAAGCTGCTGGTTCCGGCACCTTATGTGGTGCTGGAGAAGAAGGCCAAGAATAAGAAGGCCATGGGGACTCGAAAGAGTGCCCGTAATGTGGTGGTATCGGACTCGTCATCCGACGAGTCCGAGATGCTCTCCTCCTATGAAAGCGAGGAGGAGGAAGAAGAAACCTCTCCCCCTCCAGCGGGGGGAGGAAAGAAGAAGAAGGCCGCCCTAACGGGGGTGGCCGAAGGGTCCAGGAAGAGGAAGACCCCTCCGCTGGACTACTCCCCCGACGCCGAAGAGGGCGAAGAAGAGTGGCTAGACAGGGCCAAGCATCTGGCGAAATCGTAAGTTCAGATATCAGAGTAACTCATGACGTTCCTTTGTTGCACAGCTTTCCCTAATGTCAAACATAATTATGCAGCCCGCCCCGGGCCGAACTCGACGAGTCGTCGGGCGGCTCCCTGGATTCATCGAACGTGAACTCAGTTCCGCCCGCAGTCTCCCCCCGCACCGCGGACGACGCCGAAGTGGCGTCACGACAAGCTCCGGGGCAGGAGGAGGTGGTCCCGGAGGAGCCGCAAGGCAACCTCCCGGACTCCAGGAGTAAAGGGGACAAGACCCCCAGGGCTCCATGTCCGGCTTTGAGCCGGACACCATGCCGGAATCTTCAACAGTTTCGGACCGCGGTAGGCGAACTCCTCCCAAGAGGAGTAAGCCTTCTGAGCCGGCGGCCTCCGTCCAACCGGAGGCGCCGGACAATCTGCTGAAGGTGCTTGACGGCGCCTCCATCGACGAGGAGCACCGTACTATTATGAGTACGGTGATCCAGAGGGTTCAGTCCGCCAAGAGTGTACTGACTGAAGCTTGCGCTAGCCTTCTAACAGGCTTCGATGTAAATAACAATATGTAAAAATATTACCGCATAGACAGTAGCCCCTGATGCTCTGTTTGGCGTTCGGAAAGAAAAGCCGAATAGAGGATCTATTAAATTTCGGAGGAGTCTAACAATAAAGAGTCAATATGCGTATGCAGGCTTCCCTGCTATCCACCGCCGCACTGACTGCGGAGGTGGGTGCCCTGAAACAGGGCCTTGAGCGGACCGAGCAAGAGCTCGGCCTTGCCAAGCGGCAGCTCGAGGAGAAAGAAGGTAAGAAATACCTTACAAAAAAAGGTGCCTATAAAAAGACGTGATTGCAAAAAATAACAAGGTTGTACCGCTTATTATAGGGGCCACTACTGAGGTGGTGACCCTCAAGCAGGCGCTATCCGAGGCCAAAAAGAAAACGGCCGCAGAGCGCACCGAGCAAGAGAAACTTGGGGCTCAGGTCGGCGAGGTGCAGCAAGAGCTTCAGGCCCTCATGGAAAAACATGAGAGTTTGGAGCTTGAGTCAAAGACGCAAGCGTCCGAGCTCGCGGCAGGCCTTGATACTGCCAAGTCTACCAAGGCCGAAGCCCAAAAGGCCCTCCAAGAGTTGGAGGAGATGAAGAAGATAGCAGCGGGTAAGGCATTCTTTATGCAAAGCAGAAATATAAAAGTAAACTACTTGTTACTTACCCGAATCCGGAGCTCTCCAGGGGCATTCGCAGATCTTCCCCGTAGCATATCCTATGCCGCCGCGTTCTACCGAGCTGAAGAGGGCAGCTCGACAGAGAAGGTGTTCTGGTCTCAGTATGCTGAGGCCGGACACCCTGTGCCCTTGAGCGACCAGCTGAAATAGCTGGTCGAGCTCCACAAGGCGGCCGAACAGGCTATGAAGGGCTTCATAGTTCGGCTGTGGCCCGGAGAGGCCCTGCCTGGGAGCTACTTCGGGCTGGTGCGGCGGCTGGTGGAGGCCTGTCCAAGGCTCGAGGTCATCAAGCGCTCCGTCTGCATCGAAGGTGCCCGTCGGGCCCTTGCCCGTGCAAAGGTGCACTGGGGTAAGCTGGACGGTGAGAAGCTTGTGAAGGACGGGCCGCCGCCGGGGAAGGAGCATCGCAAGCCTGAGAACTACTATAAGGATGTTCTTGCGGGCACCCGCCTTGTGGCGGATGAATGTACCAAGGATGTAATTTTTCAATGAACTCGCTCGTGTTTATCCTGTTCGCTGAAAACTTGTTCATATGCGCTAAGCAATGCTTGTTGAATTTAAAATATTACTTTCTGTGCGGCCGTTTATCAAAAAATTGAGAGATGGCCAGTCGTCGGCTTCTGCCCCCATGCCACTAGTGCTGGGGTGTTCGGGATAAACCTGAGCGCTCTTTTTCCCATAGTTGGGTCCTTCGAGGGAGGCGCTCAGCACAACGAACCAGGCAATCAGACTATAATGCTTGAACACTCTCACTTAGCCATAGAACTCTATAATTTTAAATTTCGGCGAAGCCCCTAGTTCGGAAGACCGAGTTCGGGGCGCTATCCACGCCTTGGCCGGACAAAGCCGGCTCCTCGCTCGAAGCGGCATAAGTCTTTAGGGACTCGAAAAACCTCTCGAACAGCGACCGGTCTCTCGCCTCATCATGACAGTCAGTTTTAGCTTTCTCCACTGAGGTGCTTAACCCAGCTCAACCGGGGCACAATCGCAGTGGTTCTCCTATTGCTACCTTAGCCGATATAGCGGAACGTAAGGCACCAAAACATAGGAGCCGGGCAAACCCAACTATTGACCCAAGACATGATTCGGAGCCGATGCATATACTGCTATAAGTTCGGGGTGCCGCACTTGTGAAAGTGTTCGGACTTCTTACACCATATTGGGGGTACTGAAGCTCCTGGCGTATTTGCCGTACCACAGTGTACGGGTGCAACATGGCATGAATGAACATATATTTGTAAGAAAGGTAATGCAAAAATAGATAAATACTATGCATTGTTTAAAAGGGCTGCAATCAAAGCAGAACGATAAAGATAGCGTGATAAGCAAACGTGGATTATTTAACATGTCCGATTCAGGGGCAGGCCGGCGGAATTGTATTTAAAACAGGTATACTGCTCGTAACAGAGATCACCTGGGAGTTCCATAATGCGGCATGGCTTGTCTGCCTCCCTAGATCTTGTATCGCTTGTGCGGTAGTTGAATTGCCGAACAGGTCGTCCGAAATATGGAGTCCTGAAAGTAAGAGAAAAAATAAAAAAGAATTCGGCAGCCCCTAGTACGTTTAGGCCGTGTTTTGGGCTTGCCGTAATTGTGCCCCTTCCCCTGCGCCCATGGTATTTCAAGAGCGTAGTTATGTACGCGAGGCACTAGTTCGCTATGTCGCGAGGGCTGGGGTTGGGGCCGCATTGCTACGCCTGCTCAGGTCGTGCCAGGCGGTCTTGTTGTAGGTTACTCCGGGCGCGCTTGGCAGTGTCTGGCTTTTTAACGGCCCTGAGTATTCTTTTTGAATGGCTTTTTCCGCTGACCGGATTTATAGCCTCTGAATCCGGCATTAACTGCCGTGTCTTCATTACTGTCGCTGTTAACGCGGCGCTTTTGCTTATTCCGACGTGTCCTGCCACTTTTGTCCTTGGTATCCGAATTACCAGGGTTCTTTGCTAAGTTGTTACTGTGAGCTAGCCACCTGTCTTCTCCCGCGCAAAAGCGGGTCATGAGTGTCGTGAGGGCTGCCATGGATTTTGGCTTTTCCTGTCCCAGGTGCCGGGCAAGCCACTCGTCACGGATATTAGGCTTGAAGGCTGCTAGGGCCTCTGCGTCTAGACAGTCGACTATCTGGTTTTTCTTTGTTAAGTGCCCTGGAAGTTGTCAAGGAATGCGGCCTCCAGGTCCCTCCCAAGAACCGATGAGTCTGCTGGCAAGCTGTTAACGCCAATGTGCGGGCCGCCCTAAGTTTGAGCGGAGGTATTTGATGGCGTGTAGATCATCGCCGCGGGCCATGTGGATGAAGGAGTTAATCCTCGATCCATACCGCCGGATCTGTTGTGCCATCGTATGATTTCGATGTTTACGGGTTTGAAACCCTCTGGGATTTATGATCCATTACTTCATCTGTGAAGCATAGTGGGTGTGCGGCGCCTCTATACTGGGCTATATCACGACGTAGCTCGGAGGAGCTATGTCTGTTGAGTTCGGCCCGGCCGGATTTGTTGTATCCGGAGTGAAGATCGCCGTCACGTGCTGTGGGGCGCCTGCGCGATCCGTAGATCGATCTTGTTTGTCTTGCCTTATCCTCCAGTACATCTCGCAAGTCTGGCGCATTTTCTCGTGCCTTAGTTGCATGGCGTCGGGGCATGGCTTGGGTGGAGGGCCGAGAGACCTCTCTGTCGTGGCCGCGAGGTGGCCGGTCGCCCATGTCGTGCGCTGGTGATGTAGGTGCTTCCTCCTCTGATCGGGGTAGCGGCCTGCGCTTTGGGTAACTCTTGGAGGGGCGTTCGAGTTCATACTCTTCGGCCGCAAGGACTTCAGTCCATCTGTCAGCTAGCAAGTCTTGATCAGCTCTAAGCTGCTGCTGCTTTTTCTTGAGGCTGCTTGCCATGGCTATGAGCCTGCGTTTGAAACACTCTTGTTCGGCGGGGTCTGATGGTACGGCAAATTCACCGTTGTCGAGGCTTGCCTCGTCTTCAGAGGGAGGCATATAGTTATCATCCTCAACCTCTCGATCTGTGGCTCTCTCATGAGGTCTGGCTTCTCCATCTTCCTGTGCCGAATCTTGCTGGAGGGGGTGTTCTTTCGGCGCTATCCGGGGTAGTATTATCTCCCGTGCCGGAATCACCGTTTTTGCTTTGGCGGGATTTAGAGCGGCGCCGCTGACGCCGGCGCTTTTGCTGTTTCTTGGAGGTGTCATCCCCCACTGTTCCATCGCCATCTCCATCTTTTGGAGTGTCCACCATGTATATGTTGTATGACGAGGTGGCCTTCCAGCGCCCTACAGGTGCTGGTTCATGTTCGTCTCCTGCATCGTCGTCCATACCGTCGATGTCTTCAGAGCCGAAGTCAAGCATGTCGGTTAAATCGTCGACAGTGGCTACAAAGTGGGTGGTGGGTGGGCTTTGAATTTCTTCATCGTCCGTATCCCATCCTCGCTGACCATAGTCCGGCCAGGGCTCTCTTGATAAAGAGAGAGACTTGAGAGAATTCAGGATGTCGCCAAAAGGCGACTGCTGAAAGATGTCCGCGGCGGTGAACTCCATTATCGGCGTCCAATCGGATTCGATCGGCAGGGGCGCGGGGGGTTCGGAGTCCGGAGAGGAGTCCGGATCCTCGGAGTCACGGGTCATGCAGAGTGCGGGGCTGGCGTTCGGCTCGATCGCCTTTGAGATTGCAGCCCCCGAGGTGACGTCCAACCGCTCGTCCTCGATTGGCGCAGCTGGCTCCGAATTAAGGGTCAGAGCCGACGCGTTTGCGGCCTCCAGGGCACTGTTCGGCGGCAGAGCTAGATCATGCCCCATGAGACAGTGCGTTGCGCTTGGCTGTGGCTCGAATCTGTCGAAGATCAAATCTCCGCGGATGTCTGCCGTGTAGTTTAGGCTTCCGAACCTGACCTGATGGCCAGGAGCGTAGCTTTCGATCTGCTCCAGGTGGCCAAGCGAATTGGCCCGCAGTGCGTAGCCACCGAAGACGAAGATCTGTCCGGGGAGAAAAGTCTCACCCTGGACCGCATCGTTGTTGATGATCGAAGGAGCCATTGAGCCCAAAAGTGACGACACAGAGGAACTCTCAATGAAAGCACCAATGTCAGTGTTAAAACCGGCGGATCTTGGGTAGGGGGTCCCGAACTGTGCGTCAAGGCCGGATGGTAACAGGAGACAAGGGACACGATGTTTTTACCCAGGTTCGGGCCCTCTCGATGGAGGTAAAACCCTACTCCTGCTTGGTTAATATTGATGATATGGGTAGTACAAGAGTAGATCTACCACGAGATCAAGGAGGCTAAACCCTAGAAGCTAGCCTATGGTATGACTGTTGTATGATGGAGTTGTCCTACGGACTAGAACCCTCCGGTTTATATAGACACCGGATAGGGTTAGGGTTACACAGAGTCGGTTACAATGGTAGGAGATCTTGAATATCCGCATCCCAAGCTTGCCTTCCACGCCAAGGAAAGTTCCATCCGGACACGGGACGAAGTCTTCAATCTTGTATCTTCATAGTCCTGGAGTCCGGCTGAAGGTATAGTCCGGCTATCCGAACACCCCCTAATCCAGGACTCCCTCAGTAACCCTTCAGATTCTAACATAGTCGTCTTCCCCTTGCATGCCTTGTATAGAAGAATGGTGCTTTAATTATAAAACATGCGGCAGCAGAGAGATGGAATAGGTACTGAAGAATAGAAAGGCATGACATATTGACATGTATTCCCTCCATTCGAAAAAAATGGATGGGTCTAGGCGTATTTCAGTTCTAGATACAACCTTTTTTATCCATTTCGGCAACATGTAATCCGGACGGAGGGAGTATGGTGTAAGAGCTAGGGATACGACATGACAACATAGGAAAAACACTAGCTGAATGTAAAACTGTATGCTAGCAGAATACATATAGAAATAACTAAGGCAACATACACGTGTATGATTGGGAAAATAAGATGGCATTGCAACAGAGCACTAGAACAACACTTCAATGTAAAAAGACATGGTATGGTAGACAAGTGAAGTACATACTGATGAATAACAATGCATAAGATATTCAGAAGCATGATGTCCAAATTAAGCAGATGGCATTGCGATAGAGTAGAATGACAGTACTTGAATTTGAAAACATGTTATCATGAATGGAATAGGTACTGAAAAACAGGAAGGCATGACATATTTACATGCATGATCAGCATGCTAAGCACATGGCATTGCAACAGACTAGATACACTCCAGGACATTATATGCATGTTGTACCCATATCACATGCCAAGTTAGAGCAAGGACCTTGTGGGGTGAAGAGGATTCATCATCTTTCTACAAGTCTTCTGAAGAACTACCTTTACATGTTCCATCATATTGGGTATCATTGGCATCAAGTTTATTGGCCTTTACATTGCTCCGTGAGGTTCTTGTGGATATATCAGTGTGTGCAATTATATCTGACATGCATGGAAGACAACTAGTAGTTAGATTTATGTAATGAGTGCCTGTAGGAGACGACATAAATAGTAGGACTGGGGTTAACTAGCAGCAACAAGTCTCATAAACTAAAGGGAGAACACAGATGAAAGCTACAGAATATGTATCATTTGTACTCGAGATTAACTAGATGGCACACACAAGTATTAAAGAACAACATAGGTAATACTAGAAGTGGTATAATACTATAATCACCAGCCTGTGGGATAGCACTGGCTGATGGATGATAACTATGGAACAACGTTACCTAAAGAACAAGTATCTTAGCTGAACTATGGAACAACATTAACTCATGAAAAAGACCCGTAAGAGATCAACATGAATATATAGTGAAATGTGATGATCTATTTTCCATGCTTAGATGAATAACAAAGCTATAAATGTTGCACACAAGTAAGATGAGGGTACAACCTATCTGGCTGCCATCCATAGGAGTGAGCATCATGTGCTGACTTGTCGATGGCCCTGTAGTTGTTGTGGCTGTCCATGTCGGGCATGCGCATTCGATGCAGGGAACTGTTGAGTGGGGACTATAGCTCCCTTCTGGTGTATGCTTCCCTTGTTGGAGCAGCTGCGGTGAGTTAGAAGACGGTGTGTCTGAAGATGCAGATAACGCATAATGTTAAGAATGACCCATCTCTTTGATCTGAAGAAATACACTAAGAGATCAACAGCAAGGTACGAGAGTGGTCACACGTCTGTTGACTGAAGACTAAATTGGGGTCACACGATTTTATTTTATTTTGGTACTGTCCGATCTATGCTGGATGGCTGACTGTCTTGTGCCTCCCGGCTGACACTGTTCGGAATCTTCCCCGAAGAGCCAGCGACCAACGGCAGAGCAGCCTGCCTCCGCCGTCCGTGGTCCCGACCAAAACCCCGCTCCCCACCCCACCGCACTACCGTGGTTGCGCCGCCCTCGGGCCAATCCACAAAGACTGCCCGTCATCCAGATCCGGCGGTGGTAGTACCTTCTACCCACGCAACTCTAAAAGATAGCCATCTAAGCGCTGCTTCTGCGGTGAACTTGCGGCCTTGCACCCTTACGTTAGACACCAGCCAACCGGCAGCCTAGGAGCTCCGCCGCCTCGAGGGGTGCTGCTTCCCATTGGGAATCGATTGACCTAGAATAAAAATTCAGACAACTGACGCCTAAATAAAGTGATTTGAGATGAGGGTGCGACCTATCTGGTGGCATGGTGAAGTAGGCAGGTCCAGCTGCCGAGTCGGTGAGGCCAGCGCGGTTGCGGTGGCGACCGGCGGCAGGGAAAGAGCGATATCGCGACGGTGGACGGCTACGCGGCAGCAGCGCCAGGACTCTGGACGGATCCGAAGTTGGAGCCGCTCCGGCGCCGTGAACAATAGCGGGGGTGAATCGGCTCTGGTACGGTTCACGCAGCCGTCGTCGAGGCAACACCAGTAGCACGGAGTAAGAGGCACACAGCCCAGTGCACGACGACAAATGGACAGCGTATCCGGCATTAGGGAGGAGGGCAGCTGTGAAATTGGTGCGGTGGGGGGCGCCATGGAGGTGGGGCTGAGGTTTAGCGGCTCAGGAGAAGGGAGCTTCCTGGGGAGAAGGTGATTTGGCGCCCATGAGGTATGAATGGGGGCGGGGGGGGGGGGGGGGTTGGGGGGGGGGGGGGGGGGGGGGGGGGTTGGGGAGGGGAGTGGAACCATGTCTTACGGAAGCATTTGTCTGAAATGTGAGGGGGAGTTACAGTTCTACCCTTGCCTATAGGCTTCTCAGCTTGGGTCTGTGTACTGAGGGTCGGGGATAGTAGAGTAACTTTGCTTCTCCCCAAATAGTGGGCGGGAGCAATTTCGGGCGAGGAGGGCGTGTTTTGAACTATAGTGGGCGCGAGCGATTTCGGGCGAGGAGAGCGTGTTTTGAAATAGTGGGCACAAGCTATTTCGGGCGAGGAGAGCGTGTTTTGCCGACCATGGTTTATGAATTATTCGGCACATGTCATTTTGGCCGAGGAGAAGGCGCGCTTGGATGAAGTTACAAACCTACCCTCAATGTACAACGGGCCAATTGATGCGTGTCCCACATAAGACGGTAATTTCGCGTCTCCCATTTATTTGCTCGGGCGAATTCCACCGAGCAGAGAGGATGTTTAACGGTTCGTTCAAATTTTGGGAGAATAAGCATCCACGTCTACCTTACCAAGTCAATTCGGATCCAATTTTGAAATATTAGCTTGCCATTTCTTTTTTAGATGGAGAGATGATGCTCGAGAGTAATGTGTTTTTACATGCTCGTTGCTAGCGATTTACTATATGACAAATAGTTGACCCACTCAAAAATGCGAATCAAACCCAAAATGAAATATCTCGATTCAATGAAATAGCTCGTTCAGTAGGTCAAAATAGTGAACTAAATCCAAAATTGAACACCTCAATCGAGTAGCATGTTGTACAGTATTATAGTACTCCATGAACATGTTGAAAGTCAAATTAATGAACTTGTTTGATATACGCATATATCCATTCATGTGTGGACTCCAGACAACATGTTCTCCAATTTAAATATTTGAATGCAAGTTTATATCGAAACATGGTTTATATCAGTCTTTGATGCATAAAACACGACCTCCCCCTCTCCCGGACTCCTGCTCTCTCTCTCTCTCGCCGACAATCTTCAATTCTGTCGCACGCATCCAACACAAAAACCTTGTTGGTCCCTCTCCCTTTCTCTCCATCTCTCTCTCTCTTTGTGTGTGTGTGTGGGGGGTCTTTCTAGTTCGCATGCATATATACACCATCTATAGGTCTCTCTCACACACTATGTATGATACTCTAGCTAGTCCAAGCTAGATATCATGGGTGCACTCATCGTACGCACACAAATTCCTTGGCTCTTTGCCCGTAACTCTCTCACGCACCACTATGTCGTCTCGGAGCTCTTCCCCCCTCTCTCAAACTCTCCATCCACCTGGGTCACACATACACATGCATATCTCACTCGCACTCGATAGGCCCATCTAAAACTCTATCTCTCCCCCTCGTTCTCTCTCCATCTCACACGCGCACACACACAATATCATGCCCAGCTAGCCAAGTATGATGGTCTCTCACTCAATTGTAGGCACACGCAGTCCCCCCTATATGTATATGACTAGCTAATCTTAGTCTCCATCACAAACATGTGCATGGTCTATCTCGATTTCTCTCCGGGCATCTTTCTATCGTGCACGCACTCCCTCGATCTCCCACCCATATAGTCCCCTCACGATCTCGACGGGATCTCTCTATCACAAACACACCCTCTCTCCCTCCCCATGCGTCCATGCCATCCATGTGTACCTCTCGACCTTTGTTCCTTGTTGGCCAGACCTCTATTGGACATGTGCTATAGGGTGTCTCTTTCCGTTGCAAACAATCACACACTAGCTATCTTCGTGTATCTCCTCGCCTCGCTTTTCCATCTCGGAGATGCATGCGTGATATGTTCGCATAAGAAACGAAAAAACACACACTCTCTCTAATTTATCGTTTGTTGTCACTTTCTCTTTCACACACATACTCTTTTTGCACACGTACTCATTCTCCTTCACACGCACTTGATCTGTCTCGACTGAGGCACTCTCCTTGGTCCATAGCATATAGATTTATTGAAAAGTCAAACATCACAAAGTTTGACCATGTACATGGAGAAAAAGAATTACATCTAGTACGACAAACATATACCATTAGATTCACCATGAGATGTAGTTTTGTATGATGTATCTTTGGTATTGTAGATATAAATAACATTTGCGTAAACCTGATCAAAGTTTCCAAAGTTTGACTTCTAAAAAATTTACATGCACTGCATTATCGAGCGGATGGAATATCTCTTTCCCCCTCTCGGCTATCTGACGCACCACTCAGCCTTATCGGGGCTCCTCAATCTCTCTCAAACTTTATTGGTCAGTTTGGTTCGTGACTTGACCCTCATGCCTTGATGGCCGGTACTGCCTGGTGTGGACGTGAGATGTAAAATATTTCTGCCTGGCCAGGCTTGTGTGGTGCTGAAGCATTTGGTTCATGCCTGGGCCAGGCAAAGCATCAACGTCCCATCAATAAATCCATGCATCAATTATTTAATGCTAATATCCATCCATGTTGCTGTTAGCCTTGTGGCCACACAACCAGGCACGGCCAGGCATTCGAAATCGGTCGCATGGGCCAGGCTACTTGCAGTGTCTAGAGTTCAGCCAGGCTAATTAAAGTGCAAGGGAATCCAGGCTAGGCGGGCTTTCTTTTTCACAGGGTAGCAACCAAACAAGCATGCATGAAATCCAGCCACAACCCCAGGCCATGCAAAAGATGCTCAGGACGCAAGCCAAACTGGCCTTATATCTCCCTGGTCCATGTCTCTTTCACACACGCACACACACTTTTTTCACACACACACTCTCTCTCTCTCTCTCTAGTTAGGGACTCTATCACGTCCATAAGCATATGGATGTTTTGAAAAGTCAAACCTCAGAAAAGTTTGACCAGGTATATGTGGAGAAAAACATTTACATATGGAACGATCATTAGATTCATCACAACATGTACTTACTTCATACTATCATTTATCTTTGGTATTGTAGGTATAAGTAATTTCTTTATAAACTTGGTCAAAGTTTCAAAAGTTTGACTTAAAAAAATGTTGGAACTACATTATCGAACGGAGGGAGTAGCTCTTTCTCTCTCTCTTGCTATCTCTCACGGGCCTCCCCTCTCACTCGAACTCTCTATACCGACGGATTATACGCTCACTGTGTCAGCGTATAGCTCCGTATATTGTTTAGTTGACCGGTCAACCAATCCACATGCTGCCTTGTCAGCTCGTGTTCTGTATCTTCGTGTGCTGGCCCATGTGGCAGTGGGTGAAAATAAGTAAACTAGAGGCCCATCTGACACGCGGTGAAGTAAACAAAGTTGAAACCACTCGGGGTAGCACCCCGGCTAAACCAAATTGGCGCATTGAGGAGGCTTGAAGGGGCGTCATTGGCGGACTAGAGTGTTGCACGCGCGTAACCGACGCGCGTAACAAGTGCACTCACTCGCACGAATGTCGGCGACACTCCAAGCAGGCGTCCATCTGCCGCACTAGCAGCACAAGCACACACCATGCTACACTTGACACGGCGTCCGCCTTCCGGCGTGCGTGACGGGGAGGAGTTCGAGGGTGCACGGCGAGGAGCCAACCAGCGGAAGGCGCTGCGGCTAAAAAACCGCATCCGCGAGCCGGACTCATTAGCAGCTCCCACGACATGGTCTCAATCTCGTGTTCATCCTCGCGCCCCCCACCTAAATCGTGTGCTGGCTCCGAGACACCTTACCAGCACGCTGTGTGCCTCTGGCGCCTGCTCCCCGCGTCGAACCCTTCACCGTCGACCAGCCTGCCCTCTGCACGAATCGCAAACGGCAATCACCTCGCAATCTCCACAATTAACCTTCATGCTACCCGTCCAGACCCAACGCCTGACAAGCCGCCTATGTTCAGCTACACAACGTGCAAGTGAGTCTCAACCCTAATATCGACCTGATACGTGGACTACCTCGCCTAGGAGGCACGCTGAGACCTCATACTTTGAAGCTGCTGACGACAGTCGTCTCTCGCCCGCCGTCTCGCGCACTGCTCTCGCACCAAAAAAAACGCACAATGCAGCGCCGCACCAGCTCAAAACCACGCTGCAATCTTACCTATTATTTCAGCTAATCCCTTTCGTATACTCCGAACCAACTAAGAAGAATCTCGCTCGTATCATTAGCAGCACGTTCGAATATAGCATGGATGCACCGCGTCCGCAACTGACTACCGCTACGAGTAATCCTGCGGCTGACGCAAAATCCTAACGGGTTCATAACTTCCACATCACTCTGACAATCTCCGATGGAGATATTGTAGTCCTGCGTCGCCCGCAACAAACACACATTGGGAATGAGTCACTCCAGATGTCAAGCACTTATGTCATTGAAATGCGCCTTTCTTGAGAGCAGGCTGTCTGAGCTGAATCCCAAATCACATGAAAGGATCGAGAAGAGGTGTCTAGAGGGGGGGGTGATTAGACACTAAGTGCCAAAAGTTGCAGTTTTTAATATTCTTAAGTTTAGTGGAGTTTAAGCACAAGTTTAACGAACACAATACATATCAAGCAAGCATGCAATGAGTATATGAGCAGCGGAAAGTAAAGCATGCAACTTGCAAGAATGTAAAGAGAAGGGTTTGGAGTATTCAAACGCAATTGGAGCACGGATGTTTTTGTCGGCCGATAGGTGAGATGCTATCGTACAACACACACCTTTGATTGAGACGAGGAGAGAGCATCTTGAGTAACGTGACGTGAGTCCACTGAGGTGCCCACCCATGAAGGTGCACACGATAGATAGCAACACTGTCTATATCCCACAGCCGCTCAGCCAACGAAGGAGTTTATCCTCTAACCAATCGCGAGAGTCGCACGAAGGACGTCATATCTTTCCTTACCCACTTGGTAGGCAAAATCGCTACCTAGTTCCATCAGACTAACATCGTCGCCTAGGACACAAGTGAACCGCAACAGCTAGGACGAGCGCCCCCAATACAGGGAAACGCCGACTCACGACCATAGAAATAACAAATGTCTATATGATAACTCCATTTTGAGCTGCTATAGCTTCTAAATGTAGTTCTCACCAACACGCAAATCCACTCACATGGAGTGAGAGCATATGTGGAAGATAGAATCAGAGATGGGAAGCAACTATGGGGAACTAAGTAGTCGAAGTATCACTAATGTTGGTCCAATGACCACTTGAGATCCAATCACAAGGTAGTGTGATCCTCTCCTATCAAAAAGATTCGAATGTGAAGGCATGTGCTAGTCTCCCACAAGAGAAAGAGTGGTGTAGGGCAAATATCTATCATCGTACACTCATTATTGAACTCCCAGATCATCACCAATGACGTCGTACCACACTCTGCAGTTGGCAGTACCAACTAAAAGAAATCGTTCAAACTGTTTCACAGAGGAGAATTACCACAAACCACTTGAACCGTTAGGATCTTCGTTGAGACGCATGCACACTACATCAGAGAACAATATAGTGCAAGGAGTAGGGAAATGTAAGCTGAAGGACACAAACACGGTGGACACGATTGGTAAAGCTAACCACCACGATCGTCGCAACGACTCAGGGAACGTACCATCGGTCGAGACACCGAGAGATCTGTAAAGAGCCCAACAGAGATTGCATGCGTAAACTCGTATACCGATTCCTCACTCGCGTGACAACCTTCGCAATGAACACAAAGAGAAATACAACCACTCGATGAACGGATCCTCGGACGAATGCTGCCGTTCGCCAATATTCCTACATCAGCTCCAGCAAGGCAATACAGCCATCGCCCAGCCAAGTGACTTGTTTAGGTCATATGTCAGGAAAGGTAGTTGAGGGTTTTGGAGCATATCACTAAGCACTTGAAGCAAGAGGCTCATTAAGCAACACCTCATCCCTCCTTGATAGTATTGGCTTTTCCTATAGACTCAATGTGATCTTGGATCACTAAGATATAAAATGTAGAGTCTTGATCTTGAAGCTTGAGCCAATCTTTTGTCCTTAGCATCTTGAAGGGGTTCCACATCCTTTAGTCCATGCCACTCCATTGTTGAACTTATCTGAAACATACTAGGTAAAAGTGTTAGTCCAACAAGAGATATGTTGACATTAATTACCAAAACCACCCAGGGAGCACTTGTGCTTTCAATCTCCCCCTTTTTGGTAATTGATGACAACATACATCAAAGCTTTAGATAAAGATATAGAGAATCGCAAGTAAAGCTTTGGAAAGACATGTAACATACATAGGCTCCCCCTACATGTATGCAATCATGTGAATATTGAATATAGGAGCATGTGAATGCGTAAACATGATAGAGTAAGCAATGTGTTACATGTATCTTGGCTATATGCATCAGAGCAAATGATGTGAATATGAGAAATGTACCTTCATGATCATGAGTCCTTCTTGCAAACAGTATGTACATCAGCAAGAACTTCTCATTCACATGACTGTGATGCATATACTTACCTTGTGGTCTTGAGTTGGCTTAGAATGGGATGAACCTGCGCAAACAAGGTTAGATAACACAGATACACCTACTAATCAGAGCAAACAAGAGAAACCACAAGAGAACCAAGACTGGGATGACATGTAGAGTGAGTACTAAGTACTACATTGGATATAGACATGTCCCAAAGGTAAAGATATGCAATAAAATCAGAGATTTCCTTCCCTTAGATGTCTTGCTCCCCCTGAATCTACATGGGATATTGGGAGAAGATAGGGAACAGAAAATCAGAGCAACAGAAAAGAAACAACAGAGCTTGAGCTAAAGCAAGCAAACAGACATGTCTTTTCCCCTCTTAAAGACATGTGACATCTCTCCTCTTGAACACCAAGCATCTGGGGTCATTGATGATATTACTTTCTCCTTATTGAGAAACACTCTCTCCCTGAGTATTCTCTCTTTCTCCCCCTATAGGAAAGATTAAGCTTTGATGTGATCTCTCTCTCCCCCTTTGACATCAATTTCCAAGAAGGGTCTTCTGGACATGTGATACAAATGGGTTGGTCCTTGAGTCACAGAGCAAAGCAGCATGTCTAATATGATGTTGGTAGAGGACAAGAATCATTGAGTGGAGCTGTAGCAAAACAGAAATCAGGAATAAGTGGCAAGTTGATTTTCTTGTGATGAAATCGGTGACTCCGAGTTGTTTGCTTCGGTTGCACCGAAAGATTTCGGTTAGGCCGAAGAAAACAAATCGGTGTGACCGAGTTCATCAGAGTGAAACTACTTGTCACCTCAGCTCACTAGACAGGTAAGATCTCACAAGGATTTGCAAGGAATTAACTGAAAGATTTGCAATGAATTTGATGCAGAAAATGCAGAACACAGGGAAAAGACAAGAAACTAAAAGATCTAGATGAAGTTTTTTTTGAAAGGGGAAACAAATATGCAAGAGACAAATATAATACCACAGAAGAGAACACAAGAGAACTTCATCTAGGGATGGGTGGTGACAATGTCACCTATGTTAGAGTAAATTGACTTAGGAGTCAAGTGTGAGCACTTGATCATAGGTCATACTCATCGTTTAAGCTCAAAATGGGGTTACCATTTTTCGTTTAAGCATCTTGATGTATTCACATCTTGTCGAGTTGCTTTGGCTCATGACTTGGAGTAAAGCTTCTCTAAGATGGAATAACATACCTTGGGTGGTGGTGTGGATCTTGCTCATGTAGTTGGACTTGTGTGGGTTGCTCAAGGTTGATGTAGTTCATCAAGAGTTGGGAGCACCACTTGGAATTTGAGTTCATCTACCTACATGGGTTAGTCTTGCAAGGAAGAGCACTTGTGTATCCAAAATGACAATTATAGGATTTAACATAGAATTTGTCAAAGGATATGTTTGAATGGCTTCGTGCTTCCTTGTCGTCAACCACCATTGTGTAGAGACTTGGTGATGTAGAAATTGCTCAAGATGTGAGTGTGTTGCAATCTCATAGAATT
Organism: Triticum urartu; assembly: GCF_003073215.2. Taxonomy (NCBI): domain Eukaryota; kingdom Viridiplantae; phylum Streptophyta; class Magnoliopsida; order Poales; family Poaceae; genus Triticum; species Triticum urartu. The sequence continues at coordinate 668,299,197 of NC_053023.1, forward strand.
AGTTTCAACCAAGTACCTGCACGGGTTAGATTACATGCAAGGTGCAAATATATCCAAGACATATGAATAGCATCATAAGAGAAATATCAAGGATTAGTCATATGCTCATGCCCCGCATGTATCAAATGGAGTTCCTACTCCAAGTTTGAAGCATCAATGATGTTCAATTCATCTCTTAACCTGCAAAACACTTTCTCATCAAGTGGTTTAGTGAATATATCTGCCAATTGCTTATCGGTGCGAACATGCTTAAGGTTAATGTCCCCTTTGGCAACATGATCTCGAATGAAATGATGACGAACTTCAATATGCTTAGTTCGAGAGTGTTTCACGGGATTGTGAGCAATCTTAATAGCACTTTCATTGTCACATAGTAATGGAACATGTTTCACATATATCCCATAATCTTTAAGAGTTTGGGTCATCCAAAGTAATTGAGCACAACATGAACCAGCGGCAATATATTCCGCTTCGGCGGTGGATAAGGATACCGAGTTTTGTTTCTTGGAAGACCAAGACACAAGAGATCTACCAAGGAATTGACAAGTACCCAAAGTGGACTTTCTATCAACCTTGTCTCCGGCATAGTCCGAATCGGAATAGCCAACAAGATCAAAAGAGGACCTCTTAGGATACCAAATGCCAAAATTTGGGGTATGGATTAGGTATCTCACTATCCTTTTCACAGCCTTAAGATGACATTCTTTAGGAGCAGCTTGATATCGTGCACACATGCACACACTTAGCATAATATTGGGACGAGAGGCACATAGATATAACAATGAACCAATCATAGAGCGATAAACCTTTTGATCAACCGGTTCACCATCTTTGGTCAAATCAAGATGTCCACTAGTAGGCATGGGTGTAGTCATACCTTTGAATTCTTGCATATTGAACTTCTTGAATAAGTCTTTGGTGTACTTCGTTTGAGAGACAAATGCACCTTCCTTAGTTTGCTTGATTTGCAAACTGAGAAAGAATTTGAGTTCACTCATCATAGACATCTCAAACTTCTCCGACATTAGCTTTCCAAACTTCTCACTAAAATGAGGGCTAGTTGAACCAAATATGATATCATCAACATAAATTTGGCACACAAATAGTTCTCCATTAACCCTTTTAGTAAAAAGAGTAGAATCAATTTTACCAATTTCAAAGCCTTTTTCAGTAAGGAATTTGGTCAAGCATTTATACCATGCTCTAGGAGCTTGTTTAAGACCATAAAGGGCTTTGTGAAGTTTGTAAACATGATTAGGTTTCTTAGGACTGACAAAGCCGGGAGGTTGCTTAACATAAACTTCCTCCTCAATTTTGCCATTTAGAAAAGCACTTTTAATGTCCATTTGGTATAAGGTGATATCATGGTGATTAGCATAGGCAAGTAAGATGCGAATGGACTCAAGTCTAGCAACGGGAGCATATGTCTCACCATAGTCCATACCTTCAACTTGTGTGTATCCTTGGGTGATGAGACGTGCTTTGTTGCAAACCACTTGTCCATCTTCATCTTGCTTGTTGCGAAACACCTATTTGGTACCAATGATGTTGTGGTTGTTGTCGGGCTTCTCGACCAATGTCCACACTTGATTTCTCTCAAAGTTGTGTAGCTCTTCATGCATAGCATTTATCCAATCCGGATCCTTCAATACTTCTTCAACCTTCATAGGTTCAATGCTAGAGATGAATGAGTAATGTTCACAAAAGATAGCTAAACGAGTTTTAGAGCGAGTGATTCTCCCGGTTTGAATATCATTGTAGATTTGCTCGACGGGATGATCTTTGGCAATTCTTGCTCGAACTCGTGAAAGCTTTTGTTTGGGTCGGGGTGGAACATCCTCTTCATCTTGTTCTTCTTCTTGTTGGCCTTCTTCATTGTTGACGTTGTCGTTCTCTTGTCATGGTGGAGAAGGAGGTTGTTGATGTTCATCTTGGTGTACTTCCTCGTTTTCTTCATCTTGGCGTGTCCCACTTGTGGATGCTTCCATATCAACCTTGGTTCACCTTGTTGTGAGGTAGAAGCTTCCACTTGGACAGACGAGGTACTCTCCTTCATTTCCGTTGGACGAATCTTGCCAATGGACAAGTCTTGAATTGCTTCCGAAGGGTCTTTGTCTCCTACATCAATTGGCAATTGCTCTACTTGCGAGCCGTTAGATTCATCAAACTTCACATCTACCGTCTCTTCAACCTTTCGGGTGAAATTGTTGTAGATACGGTAAGTGTGAGAGTTTGAGCCATAACCAAGTAGAAAACCTTCATGAGACTTAGGAGCAAATTTAGAACGACGATGCTTATCAAGAATGTAGCACTTTGAGCCGAATACTCGAAAGTATCCAACTTGGGGTTTGTTACCGGTGAGGAGCTCGTATGCCGTCATGCCGAGTAGCTTGTGAAGGTACAAGCGATTTGTTGCATGACAAGCTGTCTCAACCGCTTCCGCCCAAAAGTGCTTTGGCGTCTTGTACTCATCAAGCATCATTCTTGCCATCTCGATAAGAGTCCGGTTCTTCCTCTCAACAACTCCATTTTGTTGAGGTGTGTACGTAGCCGAGAACTCGTCTGAAATCCCTTCTTCATCAAGAAAGGTGTCCACATTTGCGTTCTTGAACTCCGTTCTGTTGTCGCTCCGAACCTTCTTGATCTTCACGTCAAACTGATTTTGGGCCTTCCTAGCGAAGTTTTTGAAGATCTTTTAGACATGCGACTTGTCATCAAGAAAGAACACCCACGTAAATCTTGAAAAATAATCAACAATGACTAGACCAAATGAGTTACCACCGAGACTCTTGTATGCATTTGGACCAAAGAGATCCATGTGAAGTAGCTCGAGTGGTCTTCTTGTGGTCATGATGTTCTTCACGGGGTGACTTCCTCCAACTTGTTTCCCTGCTTGACAAGCGCTACAAAGTCTATCCTTGTCAAATACGACATCTTTTATTCCAAGGATATGATCACCTTTAATAAGCTTATCAAGATTTCGCATTCCAACATGACCTAGTCTTCTATGCCACAACCAGCCTTTAGAAGATTTAGCAATTAAGCAAGTTTTAGGTTGAGCCCTTTTAGTGAAATCAACAATGTAGATATCTCCTCTACGTATACCGGTAAAGACCATTTTATGATTGTCTCTACGAAACACTTGGCAATCTACTTCAGTGAATAAGACATTGAAACCGAAATCTGCAAGTCTATAAACTGAAAGTAAATTGTATCCAAGAGATTCAACGAGCATGACATTTTGTATGGAGCTATCATGTGAGATGGCCACCTTACCAAGGCCAACCACCTTACCCTTTGAATTATCACCAAAAGTGACATATATTCGAGGGCCGTCGTTTTCAGCAAGCTCAAGGAACATGTCTTCATCTCCGGTCATATGATCAGTACATCCACTATCAAGGACCCATTCCTTTCCTCCAGCCGTGTAGCCGCGAAGATTTGCCATAAGACCAAAATGTCTCATTGCATCATCAAGATCATAGTCACTATTATCATCTTCATCATAGTATCCATGTTCAACATCATCTTGTGATTGATCAATTCCTAGAGAGGGTAATTCATTAGATAAATGATCATCAAAGTGGTTACCTTTATGAATTCTAATAGCTTCGGATATGATATCACTAATGATTCCAACGTTTCCTTTAGCACGCATGAGATTGGTGAGCTCAAAAAGACAATCACCAAAACTAGAATCACTAGAGTTCATCTTACTCAAAGCAATAGACTTATGGAGAATTTCGTCTAAATTTTTTAAGGAATAATCGGGAAATCGTTCCTCAAGAAATTTCCATATAGTATAGGCACAATCAAGAGTAGGCAAACTAGCAATCAAATTTTTGGGCAATCCTCTAATGATGAGCTCAACAGTTCTAAGATTACGAATCATGTCAATATCTTCATCTAGGGTAGGGTGCAAAGGATCAATATGAGGTGCACAAGGACTAGCAATGTACTTGTTCAAATGATATTCATTGAAAATCTCAAGCATTTCATTTTTCCACTCATGAAAATACTCTCCATCAAGAATGGGCACTCTATGTCTAAGACTCCCTAGACACATCCATCTTCCTCCAAAGGTGTTTAAACCAAGGCAATGGATACCAAAGCTCTGATACCAATTGAAAGGATCGAGAAGAGGTGTCTAGAGGGGGGGTGATTAGACACTAAGTGCCAAAAGTTGCAGTTTTTAATATTCTTAAGTTTAGGTGGAGTTTAAGCACAACTTTAACAAACACAATACATATCAAGCAAGCATGCAATGAGTATATGAGCAGCGGAAAGTAAAGCATGCAACTTGCAAGAATGTAAAGGGAAGGGTTTGGTGTATTCAAACGCAATTGGAGACACGGATGTTTTTGGCGTGGTTCTGATAGGTGGTGCTATCGTACATCCACGTTGATGGAGACTTCAACCCACTGAGGGTAACGGTTGCGCGAGTCCATGGAGGGCTCCACCCACGAAGGGTCCACGAAGAAGCAACCTTGTCTATTCCATCACGGCCGTCGCCCACGAAGGACTTGCCTCACTAGCGGTAGATCTTCACGAAGTAGGCGATCTCCTTGCCCTTACAAACTCCTTGGTTCAACTCCACAATCTTGTCGGAGGCTCCCAAGTGACACCTAGCCAATCTAGGAGACACCACTCTCTAAGAAGTAACAAATGGTGTGTTGATGATGAACTCCTTGCTCTTGTGCTTCAAATGATAGTCTCCCCAACACTCAACTATCTCTCACGGGATTTGGATTTGGTGGAAAGAAGATTTGAGTGGAAAGCAACTTGGGGAAGGCTAGAGATCAAGATTCATATGGTAGGAATGGAATATCTTGAGCTCAACACAAGTGTAGGTGGTTCTCTCTCAGAAAATGAGTATTGGAAGTGTAGGCATGTTATGATGGCTCTCTCCACGAATGAAGAGTGGGTGGAGGGGTATATATAGCCTCCACACAAAATCTAACCGTTACACACAATCTGCCAAACTCGGTGGGACCGAATCGTTAAACTCGGTCAGACCAATTCAGCAAACCTAGTGACCGTTAGGATTTTCGGTGGGACTGAGATGCAACTCGGTAGGACCGATATGGTTAGGGTTAGGGCATAACGTAATCTAGGTGTGACCGATTACACAAACTCGGTGGGACCAATTTTGGTAAAAAGCTAACCAGAGAGTTGGTCAGGCAAACTCGGTGAGACCGATTATACAAACTCGGTGGGACCGATTTTGGTAATGAGCTAACCAGAGAGTTTGCATTGTAATCTCAGTAGTACCGATTGCTCAAACTCGGTGAGACCGATTTTGGCAATGAACATACACAGTGAGATTACAACCCCATCTCGGTGAGACCGAGATCCCTATCGATGAAACCGATTTGCTAGGGTTTGTGGCAGTGGCTATGATATTTGAAACTCGGTGGCGCCGGATGGAAAGAATCGGTGGGGCCGAGTTTGACTTTTGGTTTAGGTCAAATGTGGATGTGGAAAGGTAGTTGAGGGTTTTGGAGCATATCACTAAGCACTTGAAGCAAGAGGTTCATTAAGCAACACCTCATCCCTCGATAGTATTGGCTTTTCCTATAGACTCAATGTGATCTTGGATCACTAAAATATAAAATGTAGAGTCTTGATCTTGAAGCTTGAGACAATCTTTTGTCCTTAGCATCTTGAAGGGGTTCCACATCCTTTAGTCCATGCCACTCCATTGTTGAACTTATCTGAAACTGTCGGTGTGGAACGACACCTATGGGATCACAAGAATCCCTACTACGGTTGCGGGGCGCGGGGTCGTGAGATGAGCATATCAAACAGATAGCACACGGTTCGTTTATCCAGGTTTGGGCCGCGAGGATGCATAAAACCCTACTCCTGCTTTGGTGGATTGTTTATCTGTGTTCTTGAACTAGCTATGGGGCGTGAGGAGCTCCAAAAAGCCGAATCCTCTTCCTGGTCTCCTTGGGCCTCCTTTTATAGGGAAAGGGGTTGCCACAGTGGCACACAGGAGGTGGAAAGGGTACAGTGATGCGAGGTTATCCCTCGCATTACATGACAAGGAGCATTTAATGCGTCTTGCTTAGGTGTCCTTGCTTTATCGGGGAAGGGGGAGAGCCCTGTCTTGTCCGTCGCTGCTCCCTCTCGTGTCGACACGCGCCCTGGCCAGTGGTGCCTGTGGTGCCATGTAGGCAGACATGCAGCTGAGGTGGCCGATGGTGGGTCTCCATGAAGATCCGCATGCCGCCACGCAGGTGCCTGCCTAGCTGGTTGGGTCGGCAGCTGTGTGTGAACGGCGGTGGAGGTTTGATTGGCGTGGGCCTGATGGTGGCCCTATGGGTGTTCTTGGCAAGGGCCTTGCCGGGGCCCCGGCAAGGGTCTTGCCGAGGCGTTTGCTGTCATCCCCGGCAAGGCTCTTGCCGGGGGCCTTGTGGTCCTCCTTGGCTGGGATCCCGCCAAGGATTATCATCATCTTCTAAAGTGTGGATCTGATCCTGAATGTCTTCACAAAGATCTGCATGCCACCACGGGGATGTCTCCTAAATCTTTGCCCCATGGGGGCAGCGGACTCAAGGGTGACTCGCTCCGTAGGTGTGGGGCGAGCTGCCACGGCAAGGGTCATGCCGGGTTTGCTAAAACTGCCCCCCGGCAAGGATCTTGCTGGGGGAGTCCGCTTCGCCCCCTTTGCTCTTTGTGGTCTTGGTCTTGGCGTTCCTCCAGTTCTCCTGAGCTTCGGCCTTACCTTGGCTCACCTCCCTTGCCGTGCTTGGTGTGGTAGTGCCCGTGGCTCAGACTGCCCGTGCACAGTTATAGGGGTACAAAAAGTGTACCCCTCTTTTTGTACACCGACAGGAGCCCCCGGGCCTGGGCCACACGTAAGCGCAACTGCGTCGTTGGACTAGGCCCAAAAACGGTGCGCGGGCAGGCGGGGCAGTTTTTACCGCGGTAAGTCTCTTCATGCGTGTGCTCCCCAGGACTCCCGCGCGTGGCGTGGCGTGGGGAGGCGTGTGTGACATGGGCGGCATGCGTCACGTCGTAGTAAAGGGGGCGGTGCGGGCCTTCTCCATAAACGGAGGGAGGCGTGGAGGCGCGACCCATTTACTGAACGGGGCCGAGGCGTGGTCTTCAAGGCGTCCACTCCCCATGATCACGGGGTGGGGAGAGGTCGCCTCACCCGTCGCCTCGGCCCTGCACGCCTGCCACGTGGCTTTCATGTGCTTGGGGCGGCGAACAGTGGAGGCGGGAAACCGGGCCGCCGCGGGCTGGGGCGGCGGCTCGGTCCCAGTTCCCTGCGCCTTCCGCGTCTTGATTTGCTGAGTGGGGCGGCCGAGCCCCCACCCCGTTCCTTTATAAAGAACGGGAGGGGGGGATGGCGTCTCGCATTCTTTCATCTCCTCCTTTCTTCAGCTTCTGCTCCCCCCTTCCATCCGCCATGGAGAGGGAATCCTGGTCCTTCAACGGTGGCGGCGAGGGTCGCCGCTCGACAACGCGTCCCTCCTTCTCCTGCACCCGCGGTGGCAGAGCCAGCCGCGAGGGGAAGGGGGAGGGGGCGAGGCTGAGGCGCTCGGGAAAGAGGAGGACGGGGTGGTGCACCGGCCTCGCCTCCGCCAGCAGTTCCTCCCCCCATGGAGGGCCACGTTGGGGATGACCCTTGCGAGTTCTTCGTCAGGCTGCGCCGTCCGCCTCGTCGTCGCCTTCGTCTCTCGACTCCATTCGCGCGGGAGATGGAGCTGGATCCGCCGGAGTCACTGCGGCTGCACATGAGGGGCTGTGGGATCAGCGGCACGCGGGTTCGCGTCGACTTCCTAGCCCCTCACGTGATGTATCTTCGTCGGGGATGGAAGACATTTGCTCATATCCATCGCCTGGCGGAGGGGTTCACTCTCCACTTTAAGCTGATGGAGGGCGACCTTCTCTCCGTCAAGGTCTTCGGTGATTTTGGAACTCGCCTGAAGTGCTGCGTGGAGAACTCCTCTCCTCGGGCGAGAGTGACGAGGAGGATAGTGACAGCGGCGACGAGGGTGGTAGGCGGCAGGATGATGGGTCTGACTAGGCGTCGGTCCCGTTGTCCTGGGGCGATGTTGGCAGCAACAGCATCTGCACCGAGCCCCCACCAACTCCTCGTGGCCGTCTCCTTGGGTGGCTGGCGTAGGAGGTGCGGGAAGGCGAAGAAGGCAGATGGCGGGCCATCAGCTCGGAGTACGCGGGCATCGACGCCTTCGTCGCGTATTGCCGGTCTTGCCGCCTCTTCTTCCAGCTCTTCTACCGTAATCATCATCACCAGCTTCCCGTGGAGGTGGCCGCCGGGATGTTTTCCTGGTGCCTTCTGCCGCTCGTACCTCGCCTAGGTGCTCCTTTTGTCCTTTTCGCCTCCTTGACCTGCCTCCCGAGGGGAGGGACAAGAAAGGGGTTACGGGCACCTTATCTCTTTTTAGTTTGTAAGCATTCGGGCCTTAGCTGAATTTAAAACTTGTAATCCCATCGTTCATGTTTTTCATTCCCTATGGATTGTACCTGAGTGGAATGTTTTTAATGAAAAAGGGATGCTTGCCGGGCCGTTTGTTTGTGGGTAGAACCCACGACAAGGAGTAAATCCTTGACATCTTTCAAGATAAACGTTTCCTTGCCCGGCAACAGGCCTTGCCGTTTCCCCACCTCGCTCGACCTTTCTCACACCTTTGGCGGAGGCAGGGACGAGGCGGGTTCAGGCTCCTCGTTTCATCCTTTTGCTGCCGCGACTATGACCAAACCTGGCCCCAGGAACGAGTCTTAGGGCCTAGAGTTTAGGGGAGCACGGTAGCCTTAGGGGAAAACGAGGTTTCACATACCTCAGTCCATAAGGGAATGCATGATAAGGGATGAAGAACTTATCTGAAGCTGTAGCCCCCGGCAACTCTGGTTTGCCGTGGGTGAATCTTTGCTCTTGCAGCCCCCGGCAATACTGGCTTGCCGGGGTCCAGATGCGGGTCTGTCCTTCTTCTCTTTTTCATTCTCAAGTGGTCCTAACCAAGGACGAGACTCGACCTAGCATGCATGCTATAACTTAGGGCGCCAGCGCTTCATTTATTTATGCTCAGGGTCTGCGCCTGGCTTTGTACAAAGGGTTACATGCATCATCGGCAATGCTTGTACAAAAGGTGGCTTGCCGGGGGGCCCGGCAAGCCGCGCCTCATGGGTAAAACTTGCGAAGATGCTCAATGTTCCAGGAGTTACTCACCAGAACGGCATCTCGGTCTCCAGGCGGACTGCGCCGGGCCTGGTGACTCGTGTTATTTTGCAAAGGCCTTGTTTGTAACTGTCGGTGTAAAAACCGGCGGATCTCGGGTAGGGGGTCCCGAACTATGCGTCAAGGCCGGATGGTAACAGGAGACAAGGGACACGATGTTTTTACCCAGGTTCGGGCCCTCTCGATGGAGGTGAAACCCTACTCCTGCTTGATTAATATTGATGATATGGGTAGTACAAGAGTAGATCTACCACGAGATCAAGGAGGCTAAACCCTAGAAGCTAGCCTATGGTATGATTGTTGTATGATGGAGTTGTCCTACGGACTAGAACCCTCCGGTTTATATAGACACCGGAGGGGGCTAGGGTTATACAGAGTCGGTTACAATGGTAGGAGATCTTGAATATCCGCATCGCCAAGCTTGCCTTCCACGCCAAGGAAAGTTCCACCCGGACACGGGACGAAGTCTTCAATCTTGTATCTTCATAGTCCTGGAGTCCGGCTAAAGGTATAGTCCGGCTATCCGAACACCCCCTAATCCAGGACTCCCTCAGTAGCCCCTGAACCAGGCTTCAATGACGACGAGTCCGGCACGCAGATTGTCTTCAGCATTGCAAGGCGGGTTCCTCCTCCAAGTTCTTCATAGAAGATTTTGAACACCAAGGATAGTGTCTGGCTTTGCAAAATAAGTTTCCACATATTGCCATAGAGAGAATAATATTAACACAAATCAAATCTGCTGACGTATTCCGCAGTGCGTCATCACACCATGGCCAAGTCCTTTACTCAAATTGTTTTTACTTTTCCACCTCAGCGCGTTTTGCGAGGCGGTTTCCTTGGTACGTCCTGTCAAAGCAGAGATCGTGTACCCTTTTTACGGGATTCTCATCAATACAGACGTGGGTAACCCAACCGCGCCATTTATCACGGCGCTTGGGAGGCAAGCGAGTTTTACTAGGCTGGTGGGAACGCACAACCGCATCCGCCCATATAAGGAGATAAGGATCCACCTTTTTACCTACGCCTTCTTCCTCCTTTGCCTATCCATCTCCTGCGCACTCGAGCTCCAGCGCCCAAGCCCGCACTTCCCACCTCAACCTTCTCCAGCAATGTCCGGAGCGGGAGGCAAGTGGATGGTCTCCTCCGTCACGGAGGGACAAGTCAAAAAGCTAAGGAAGGCCGGATACTTCTCTAACGACATCGCGCACAGGCTTCCCGAAAAGGGGCAGCTTCTCCCCACCCCAAGGCCCCATGAGAGGGTAGTATTTCTTCCGCACTTCCTCCGCGGACTGGGTTTTCTACTCCACCCATTTGTCCGGGGACTCATGTTCTACTACGGCCTGGATTTCCACGATCTGGCCCCGAACTTCATCCTCAACATCTCGGCGTTTATTGTCGTGTGCGAGGCTTTCCTCCGCGTCCGCCCCCATTTCGTCCTCTGGCTCAAGACCTTCAACGTCAAGCCCAAGGTGGTGCGCGGCAGCCAGGCGGAGTGCGGAGGCGCCATGGCGGGCAAGATGGCCAACGTCCTATGGCTCGAGGGCTCCTTTGTGGAGACCCTGAAGGGGTGGCAATCCGGGTGGTTTTACATCACCGAGCCACGTGATCCGAAATGGATCGCAGCCCCCGAGTTTCGATCCGGACCCCCCACCCGGCTTATGTCCTGGAAAGAGACGGGCTTGTCGTGGGGTGATGAAAAAGAGGTGACCGGACTGCAGTCATGCATCCACTCCCTGGTGAGCAAGCCAATCAGGATTGTTAATGTAGTCCAGGTTATGCTCGTCCGCCGGATCCTCCCGTGTCAACAACGGGACTTCAATCTGTGGGAGTTCGACCTGGCGCAGCACCGAACCCTTAACATGCTCTTTGACACGACGTACGAAGACGCCTGGAAGGTGCTAGCCAAAGGCGCCGAGGCTCCCGCATCCGCTTCCGAGGACCGCGGATACAGCTTGCAGCGTCATGCTAGCGAGGTAAGCTATTTTCACCTTTTACAGGATGTTAAGTTTTTTCATAGTTTGACTCTATGCAGGATCTAAACTCCCTTACCTTTGACAGGCTTGGCAGGCGAAGTCCGGACCGATCAACTGCCCGGCTCCCTTGCCCGAAGACCCAGCCCCTGCTCTCCTAGTGAAGCTGCTGGTTCCGGCACCTTATGTGGTGCTGGAGAAGAAGGCCAAGAATAAGAAGGCCATGGGGACTCGAAAGAGTGCCCGTAATGTGGTGGTGTCGGACTCGTCATCCGACGAGTCCGAGATGCTCTCCTCCCGTGAAAGCGAGGAGGAGGAAGAAGAAACCTCTCCCCCTCCAATGGGGGGAGGAAAGAAGAAGAAGGCCGCCCTAACGGGGGAGGCTGAAGGGTCCAGGAAGAGGAAGACCCCTCCGCTGGACTACTCCCCCGACGCCGAAGAGGGCGAAGAAGAGTGGCCAGACAGGGCCAAGCGTCCGGCGAAATCGTAAGTTCGGATATCAGAGTAACTCATGATGTTCCTTTGTTGCACAGCTTTCCCTAATGTTAAACATAATTATGCAGCCCGCCCCGGGCCGAACTCGATGAGTCGTCGGGCGGCTCCCTGGATTCATCGGACGTGAACTCAGTTCCGCCCGCAGTCTCCCCCCGCACCGCGGACGACGCCGAAGTGGCGTCGCGACAAGCTCCGGGGCAGGAGGAGGTGGTCCCGGAGGAGCCGCAAGGCAACCTCCCGGACTCCAGGAGTAAATGGGATAAGACCCCCAGGGCTCCATGTCCGGCTTTGAGCCGGACACCGTGCCGGAATCTTCAACAGTTCCGGACCGCGGTGGGCGAAATCCTCCCAAGAGGAGTAAGCCTTCTGAGCCGGCGGCCTCCGTCCAACTGGAGGCGCCGGACAATCTGCTGGAGGTGCTTGACGGCGCCTCCATCGACGAGGAGCACCGTACTATTATGAGTACGGTGATCCAGAGGGTTCAGTCCGCCAAGAGTGGACTGGCTGAAGCTTGCGCTAGCCTTCTAACAGGCTTCGAGGTAAATAACAATATGTAAAAATATTACCGTATAGACAGTAGCCCCTGATGCTCTGTTTGGCGTTCGAAAAGAAAAGCCGAATAGAGGATCTATTAAATTTCACAGGATTCTAACAATAAAGAGTCAATATGCGTATGCAGGCTTCGCTGCTATCCACCACCGCACTGACTGCGGAGATGGGTGCCCTGAAACAGGGCCTCGAGCGGACCGAGCAAGAGCTCGGCCTTGCCAAGCGGCAGCTCGAGGAGAAAGAAGGTAAGAAATACCTTACAAAAAAAGGTGCCTATAAAAAGACGTGATTGCAAAAAATAACAAGATTGTACCGCTTATTATAGGGGCCACTACTGAGGTGGCGACCCTCAAGCAGGCGCTATCCGAGGCCAAAAAGAAAACGGCCGCGGAGCGCACCGAGCGAGAGAAACTTGGGGCTCAGGTCGGCGAGGTGCAGCAAGAGCTTCAGGCTCTGATGGAAAAACATGAGAGTTTGGAGCCTCGCGGCAGCCCTTGATACTGCCAAGTCTACCAAGGCCGAAGCCCAAAAGTAAACTACTTGTTACTTACCCGAATCCGGAGCTCTCCAGGGGCATTCGCAGATCTTCCCCGTAGCATATCCGACGGCGCCGCGTTCTACCGAGCTGAAGAGGGCAGCTCGACAGAGAAGGTGTTCTGGTCTCAGTATGCTGAGGCCGGACACCCTGTGCCCTTGAGCGACCAGCTAAAATAGCTGGTCGAGCTCCACAAGGCGGCCGAACAGGCTATGAAGGGCTTCATAGTTCGGCTGTGGCCCGGAGAGGCCCTGCCTGGGAGCTACTTCGGGCTGGTGCAGCGGCTGGTGGAGGCCTGTCCAAGGCTTGAGGTCATCAAGCACTCCGTCTGCATCGAAGGTGCCCGTCGGGCCCTTGCCCGTGCAAAGGTGCACTGGGGTAAGCTGGACGGTGAGAAGCTTGTGAAGGACGGGCCGCCGCCGGGGAAGGAGCATCGCAAGCCCGAGAACTACTATAAGGATGTTCTTGCGGGCGCCCGCCTTGTGGCGGATGAATGTACCAAGGATGTAATTTTTCAATGAACTCGTTCGTGTTTATCCTGTGCGCTGATATCTTGTTCATATGCGCTAAGCAATGCTTGTTGAATTTAAAATATTACTTTCCGTGCGGCCGTTTATCAAAAAATTGAGAGATGGCCAGTCGTCGGCTTCTGCCCCCATGCCACTAGTGCCGGGGTGTTCGGGATAAACCTAAGCGCTCTTTTTCCCATAGTTGGGTCCTTCAAGGGAGGCGCTCAGCACAACGAACCAGGCAATCGGACTATAATGCTTGAACACTCTCACTTAGCCATAGAACTCTATAATTTTAAATTTCGGCGAAGCCCCTAGTTCGGAAGACCGAGTTCGGGGCGCTATCCACGCCTTGGCCGGACAAAGCCAGCTCCTCGCTCGAAGCGGCATAAGTCTTTAGGGACTCGAAAGACCTCTCGAACAGCGACCGGTCTCTCGCCTCATCATGACAGTCAGTTTTAGCTTTCTCCACTGAGGTGCTTAACCCAGCTCAACCGGGGCACAATCGCAGTGGTTCTCCTAGTGCTACCTTAGCCGATATAGCGGAACGTAAGGCACCAAAACATAGGAGCCGGGCAAACCCAACTATTGACCCAAATCATGATTCGGAGCCGATGCATATAGTGCTATAAGTTCGGGGTGCCGCACTTGTGAAAGTGTATGGACTTCTCACGCCATATTGAGGGGTATTGAAGCCCCTAGCGTGTTTGCCGTACCATAGTGTACGGGTGCAACATGTCATTTAATAAACATATATATGAAAAGAGGATAATGCAAAAAATAGACAAAAAAGCTATGCATTATTTATAGAGAGGCTGCTTATCAGAGCAGAACGATACAAGTGGTATGATAAGCAAAAGATATTGGACTATTTAACATGTCCTGGCCGGGGGCAGGCCGCGGAATTGTATTTAAAACAGGTATACTGCTCGTAACAGAGATCACCTGGGAGTTCCATAATGCGGCATGGCTTGTCTGCCTCCCTAGATCTTGTATCGCTTGTGCGGTAGTTGAATTGCCGAACAGGTCGTCCGAAATATGGAGTCCTGAAAGTAAGAGAAAAAATAAAAAAGAATTCGGCAGCCCCTAGTACGTTTAGGCCGTGTTTTGGGCTTGCCGTAATTGTGCCCCTTCCCCTGCGCCCATGGTATTTCAAGAGCGTAGTTATGTACGCGAGGCACTAGTTCGCTATGTCGCGAGGGCTGGGGTTGGGGCCGCATTGCTACGCCTGCTCAGGTCGTGCCAGGCGGTCTTGTTGTAGGTTACTCCGGGCGCGCTTGGCAGTGTCTGGCTTTTTAACGGCCGGACTGGAGAATTGCCTAAGAAGGCTGCTTTGTACTTCCGCTGCGAGAGCCGCCGTGTGCTCCTCCGTACGGAGGGAGCGTTCGGTGTTTCCGTTGACGGTAATTACTCCTCGAGGGCCTGGCATCTTGAGCTTGAGATATGCATAGTGCGGCACCGCATTGAACTTTCCAAATGCGTTTCGCCCGAGAAGGGCGTGATAGCCACTGCGAAACGGGACTATATCGAAGATTAACTCTTCGCTTCGGAAATTATCCGGAGATCCGAAGACCACTTCAAGTGTTACCGAGCCTGTGCAGTTGGCCTCTACACCTGGTATAACGCCTTTAAAGGTCGTTTTTGTGGGCTTAATCCTCGAGGGATCTATGCCCATTTTCCGCACTATATCCTGGTAAAGCAGGTTCAGGCTACTTCCACCGTCCATGAGGACTCTTGTGAGATGAAATCCATCGATGATTGGGTCGAGAACCAATGCGGCGAAGCCGCCATGCCGGATGCTAGTGGGGTGGTCCCTTCGATCAAAAGTGATCGGGCAGGAGGACCATGGGTTGAACTTTGGGGCGACTGGCTCCATCGCGTATACGTCCCGTAGCGCACGCTTCCGCTCCCTCTTGGGAATGTGGGTTGCGTATATCATGTTCACCGTCCGCACTTGTGGGGAAAAATCCTTCTGTCCATTGTTGTTCGGCGGCTTGGGCTCCTCCTCGTCATCGCTATGCGGCCCCTTGTCTTTATTTTCCGCTCTTAGCTTGCCTGCTTGCTTGAACACCCAACAATCCCTGTTAGTGTGATTGGCTGGCCTTTCGGGGGTGCCATGTATCTGGCACAAGCGGTCGAGTATTCAGTCCAAACTGGACGGGCCCTGAGTATTCTTTTTGAATGCCTTTTTCCGCTGACCGGATTTATAGCCTCTGAATCCGGCATTAACTGCCGTGTCTTCATTATTGTCGCTGCTAACGCGGCGCTTTTGCTTATTCCGACGTGTCCTGCCACTTTTGTCCTTGGTATCCGAATTACCAGGGTTCTTTGCTAAGTTGTTACTGTGAGCTAGCCAGCTGTCTTCTCCCGCGCAAAAGCGGGTCATGAGTGTCGTGAGGGCTGCCATGGATTTTGGCTTTTCCTGTCCCAGGTGCCGGGCAAGCCACTCATCACGGATATTAGGCTTGAAGGCTGCTAGGGCCTCTGCGTCCGGACAGTCGACTATCTGGTTTTTCTTTGTTAGGAACCGTGTCCAGAATTGCCTGGCCGATTCCTCTGGCTGCTGAATTATGTGGCTTAAGTCATCGGCATCCGGTGGTCGCACATAAGTGCCCTAGAAGTTGTCAAGGAATGCGGCCTCCAGGTCCTCCCAAGAACCGATTGAGTCTGCTGGCAAGCTGTTAAGCCAATGCCGGGCCGGTCCCTTAAGTTTGAGCGGGAGGTATTTGATGGCGTGTAGATCATCGCCGCGGGCCATGTGGATATGAAGGAGTTAATCCTCGATCCATACCGCCGGATCTGTTGTGCCATCATATGATTTGATGTTTACGGGTTTGAAACCCTCTGGGATTTTATGATCCATTACTTCATCTGTGAAGCATAGTGGGTGTGCGGCGCCTCTATACTGGGCTATATCACGACGTAGCTCGGAGGAGCTATGTCTGTTGAGTTCGGCCCGGCCGGATTTGTTGTATCCGGAGTGAAGATCGCCGTCACGTGCTGTGGGGCGCCTGCGCGATCCGTAGATCGATCTTGTTTGTCTTGCCTTATCCTCCAGTACATCTCGCAAGTCTGGCGCATTTTCTCGTGCCTTAGTTGCATGGCGTCGGGGCATGGCTTGGGTGGAGGGCCGAGAGACCTCTCTGTCGTGGCCGCGAGGTGGCCGGTCGCCCATGTCGTGCGCTGGTGATGTAGGTGCTTCCTCCTCTGATCGGGGTAGCGGCCTGCGCTTTGGGTAACTCTTGGAGGGGCGTTCGAGTTCATACTCTTCGGCCGCAAGGACTTCAGTCCATCTGTCAGCTAGCAAGTCTTGATCAGCTCTGAGCTACTGCTGCTTTTTCTTGAGGCTGCTTGCCATGGCTATGAGCCTGCGTTTGAAACGCTCTTGTTCGGCGGGGTCTGATGGTACGACGAATTCATCGTTGTCGAGGCTTGCCTCGTCTTTAGAGGGAGGCATATAGTTATCATCCTCAACCTCTCGATCTATGGCTCTCTCATGAGGGCTGGCTTCTCCATCTTCCTATGCCGAATCTTGCTGGAGGGGGTGTTCTTCGGCGCTATCCGGGGTAGTATTATCTCCCATGCCGGAATCACCGTTTTTGCTTTGGCGGGATTTAGAGCGGCGCCGCTGACGCCGGCGCTTTTGCTGTTTCTTGGAGGTGTCATCCCCCACTATTCCATCGCCATCTCCATCTTTTGGAGTGTCCACCATGTATATGTCGTATGACGAGGTGGCCTTCCAGCGCCCTACAGGTGCTGGTTCATGTTCGTCTCCTGCATCGTCGTCCATACCGTCGATGTCTTCAGAGCCGAAGTCAAGCATGTCGGTTAAATCGTCGACAGTGGCTACAAAGTGGGTGGTAGGTGGGCTTTGAATTTCTTTATCGTCCGTATCCCATCCTCGCTGACCATAGTCCGGCCAGGGCTCTCTTGATAAAGAGAGAGACTTGAGAGAATTCAGGATGTCGCCAAAAGGCGAGTGCTGAAAGATGTCCGCGGCGGTGAACTCCATTATCGGCGTCCAATCGGATTCAATCGGCAGGGGCGCGGGGGGTTCGGAGTCCGGAGAGGAGTCCGGATCCTCGGAGTCACGGGTCATGCAGAGTGCGGGGCTGGCGTTCGGCTCGATCGCCTTTGAGATTGCAGCCCCTGAGGTGACGTCCAACCACTCGTCCTCGATTGGCGCAGCTGGCTCCGAATTAAGGGTCAGAGCCGGCGCGTTTGCGGCCTCCAGGGCACTGTTCGGCGGTAGAGCTAGATCATGCCCCACGAGACAGTGCGTTGCGCTTGGCTGTGGCTCGAATCTGTCGAAGATCAAATCTCCACAGATGTCTGTCGTGTAGTTTAGGCTTCCGAACCTGACCTGATGGCCAGGGGCGTAGCTTTCGATCTGCTCCAGGTGGCCAAGCGAATTGGCCCGCAGTGCATAGCCACCGAAGACGAAGATCTGTCCGGGGAGAAAAGTCTCACCCTGGACTGCATCGTTGTTGATGATCGAAGGAGCCATCGAGCCCAAAAGTGACGACACAGAGGAACTCTCAATGAAAGCACCAATGTCGGTGTCAAAACCGGCGGATCTTGGGTAGGGGGTCTCGAACTGTGCATCAAGGCCGGATGGTAACAGGAGACAAGGGACACGATGTTTTTACCCAGGTTCGGGCCCTCTCGATGGAGGTAAAACCCTACTCCTGCTTGGTTAATATTGATGATATGGGTTGTACAAGAGTAGATCTACCACGAGATCAAGGAGGCTAAACCCTAGAAGCTAGCCTATGGTATGACTGTTGTATGATGGAGTTGTCCTACGGACTAGAACCCTCCGGTTTATATAGACACCGGATAGGGTTAGGGTTACACAGAGTCGGTTACAATGGTAGGAGATCTTGAATATCCGCATCCCAAGCTTGCCTTCCACGCCAAGGAAAGTTCCATCCGGACACGGGACGAAGTCTTCAATCTTGTATCTTCATAGTCCTGGAGTCCGGCTGAAGGTATAGTCCGGCTATCCGAACACCCCCTAATCCAGGACTCCCTCAGTAACCCTTCAGATTCTAACATAGTCGTCTTCCCCTTGCATGCCTTGTATAGAAGAATGGTGCTTTAATTATAAAACATGCGGCAGCAGAGAGATGGAATAGGTACTGAAGAATAGAAAGGCATGACATATTGACATGTATTCCCTCCATTCGAAAAAAATGGATGGGTCTAGGCGTATTTCAGTTCTAGATACAACCTTTTTTATCCATTTCGGCAACATGTAATCCGGACGGAGGGAGTATGGTGTAAGAGCTAGGGATACGACATGACAACATAGGAAAAACACTAGCTGAATGTAAAACTGTATGCTAGCAGAATACATATAGAAATAACTAAGGCAACATACACGTGTATGATTGGGAAAATAAGATGGCATTGCAACAGAGCACTAGAACAACACTTCAATGTAAAAAGACATGGTATGGTAGACAAGTGAAGTACATACTGATGAATAACAATGCATAAGATATTCAGAAGCATGATGTCCAAATTAAGCAGATGGCATTGCGATAGAGTAGAATGACAGTACTTGAATTTGAAAACATGTTATCATGAATGGAATAGGTACTGAAAAACAGGAAGGCATGACATATTTACATGCATGATCAGCATGCTAAGCACATGGCATTGCAACAGAGTAGATACACTCCAGGACATTATATGCATGTTGTACCCATATCACATGCCAAGTTAGAGCAAGGACCTTGTGGGGTGAAGAGGATTCATCATCTTTCTACAAGTCTTCTGAAGAACTACCTTTACATGTTCCATCATATTGGGTATCATTGGCATCAAGTTTATTGGCCTTTACATTGCTCCGTGAGGTTCTTGTGGATATATCAGTGTGTGCAATTATATCTGACATGCATGGAAGACAACTAGTAGTTAGATTTATGTAATGAGTGCCTGTAGGAGACGACATAAATAGTAGGACTGGGGTTAACTAGCAGCAACAAGTCTCATAAACTAAAGGGAGAACACAGATGAAAGCTACAGAATATGTATCATTTGTACTCGAGATTAACTAGATGGCACACACAAGTATTAAAGAACAACATAGGTAATACTAGAAGTGGTATAATACTATAATCACCAGCCTGTGGGATAGCATTGGTTGATGGATGATAACTATGGAACAACGTTACCTAAAGAACAAGTATCTTAGCTGAACTATGGAACAACATTAACTCATGAAAAAGACCCGTAAGAGATCAACATGAATATATAGTGAAATGTGATGATCTATTTTCCATGCTTAGATGAATAACAAAGCTATAAATGTTGCACACAAGTAAGATGAGGGTACAACCTATCTGGCTGCCATCCATAGGAGTGAGCATCATGTGCTGACTTGTCGATGGCCCTGCAGTTGTTGTGGCTGTCCATGTCGGGCATGCGCATTCGATGCAGGGAACTGTTGAGTGGGGACTATAGCTCCCTTCTGGTGTATGCTTCCCTTGTTGGAGCAGCTGCGGTGAGTTAGAAGACGGTGTGTCTGAAGATGCAGATAACGCATAATGTTAAGAACGACATATCTCTTTGATCTGAAGAAATACACTAAGAGATCAACAGCAAGGTACGAGAGTGGTCACACGTCTGTTGACTGAAGACTAAATTGGGGTCACAAGATTTTATTTTATTTTGGTACTGTCCGATCTATGCCGGATGGCTGGCTGTCTTGTGCCTCCCGGCTGACACTGTTCGAAATCTTCCCCGAAGAGCCAGCGACCAACGGCAGAGCAGCCTGCCTCCGCCGTCCGTGGCCCCGACCAAAACCCCGCTCCCCACCCCACCGCACTACCGTGGTTGCGCCGCCCCCGGGCCAATCCACAAAGACTGCCCGTCATCCAGATCCGGCGGCGGTAGTACCTTCTACCCACGCAACTCTAAAGATAGCCATCTAAGCGCTGCTTCCGCGGCGAACTTGCGGCCTTGCACCCTTACGTTAGACACCAGCCAACCGGCAGCCTAGGAGCTCCGCCGCCTCGAGGGGTGCTGCTTCCCATTGGGAATCGATTGACCCAGAATAAAAATTCAGACAACTGACGCCTAAATAAAGTGATTTGAGATGAGGGTGCGACCTATCTAGTGGCATGGTGAAGTAGGCAGGTCCAGCTGCCGAGTCGGTGAGGCCAGCGCGGTTGCGGTGGCGACCGGCGGCAGGGAAAGAGCGATATCGCGACGGTGGACGGCTACGCGGAAGCAGCGCCAGGACTCTGGACGGATCCGAAGTTGGAGCTGCTCCGGCACCGTGAACAACAGCGGGGGTGAATCGGCTCTAGTACGGTTCACGCAGCCGTCGTCGAGGCAACACCAGCAGCACGGAGTAAGAGGCACACAGCCCAGTGCACGACGACAAATGGACAGCGTATCCGGCATTAGGGAGGAGGGCAGCTGTGAAATTGGTGTGGTGGGGGGCGCCATGGAGGTGGGGCTGAGGTTTAGCGGCTCAGGAGAAGGGAGCTTCCCGGGGAGAAGGTGATTTGGCGCCCATGAGGTATGAATGGGGGCGGGGGGGGGGGGGGGGGGGGGGGGGGGGGGGGGGGGGGGGGGTATTGGGAGGGGAGTGGAACCATGACTTACGGACGCATTTGTCTGAATTGTGAGGGGGAGTTACAGTTCTACCCTTGCCTATAGGCTTCTTAGCTTGGGTCTGTGTACTGAGGGTCGGGGATAGTAGAGTAACTTTGCTTCTCCCCAAATAGTGGGCGGGAGCAATTTCGGGCGAGGAGGGCGTGTTTTGAACTATACTGGGCGCGAGCGATTTCGGGCGAGGAGAGCGTGTTTTGAAATAGTGGGCGCGAGCTATTTCGGGCGAGGAGAGCGTGTTTTGCCGACCATGGTTTATGAATTATTCGGCACATGTCATTTTGGCCGAGGAGAAGGCGCACTTGGATGAAGTTACGAACCTACCCTCAATGTACAACGGGCCAATTGATGCGTGTCCCACATAGGACGGTAATTTCGCGTCTCCCATTTATTTGCTCGGGCGAATTCCACCGAGCAGAGAGGATGTTTAACGGTTCGTTCAAATTTTGGGAGAACAAGCATCCACGTCTACCTTACCAAGTCAATTCGGATCCAATTTTGAAATATTAGCTTGCCATTTCTTTTTTAGATGGAGAGATGATGCTCGTGAGTAATGTGTTTTTACATGCTCGTTGCTAGCGATTTACTATATGACAAATAGTTGACCCACTCAAAAATGCGAATCAAACCCAAAATGAAATATCTCGATTCAATGAAATAGCTCGTTCAGTAGGTCAAAATAGTGAACTAAATCCAAAATTGAACACCTCAATCGAGTAGCATGTTGTACAGTATTATAGTACTCCATGAACATGTTGAAAGTCAAATTAATGAACTTGTTTGATATACGCATATATCCGTTCATGTGTGGACTCCAGACAACATGTTCTCCAATTTAAATATTTGAATGCAAGTTTATATCGAAACATGGTTTATATCAGTCTTTGATGCATAAAACACGACCTCCCCCTCTCCCGGACTCCTGCTCTCTCTCTCTCTCGCCGACAATCTTCAATTCTGTCGCACGCATCCAACACAAAAACCTTGTTGGTCCCTCTCCCTTTCTCTCCATCTCTCTCTCTCTTTGTGTGTGTGTGTGGGGGGGGGGTCTTTCTAGTTCGCATGCATATATACACCATCTATAGGTCTCTCTCACACACTATGTATGATACTCTAGCTAGTCCAAGCTAGATATCATGGGTGCACTCATCGTACGCACACAAATTCCTTGGCTCTTTGCCCGTAACTCTCTCACGCACCACTATGTCGTCTCGGAGCTCTTCCCCCCTCTCTCAAACTCTCCATCCACCTGGGTCACACATACACATGCATATCTCACTCGCACTCGATAGGCCCATCTAAAACTCTATCTCTCTCCCTCGTTCTCTCTCCATCTCACACGCACACACACACAATCTCATGCCTAGCTAGCCAAGTATGATGGTCTCTCACTCAATTGTAGGCACACGCAGTCCCCCCTATATGTATATGACTAGCTAATCTTAGTCTCCATCACAAACATGTGCATGGTCTATCTCGATTTCTCTCCGGGCATCTTTCTATCGTGCACGCACTCCCTCGATCTCCCACCCATATAGTCCCCTCACGATCTCGACGGAGATCTCTCTATCACAAACACACCCTCTCTCCCTCCCCATGCGTCCATGTTCTCCATGTGTCCCTTTCGACCTTTGTTCCTTGTTGGCCAGACCTCTATTGGACATGTGCTATAGGGTGTCTCTCCCGTTGCAAACAATCACACACTAGCTATCTTCGTGTATCTCCTCGCCTCGCTTTTCCATCTCGGAGATGCATGCGTGATATGTTCGCATAAGAAACGAAAAAACACACACTCTCTCTAATTTATCGTTTGTTGTCACTTTCTCTTTCACACACATACTCTTTTTGCACACGTACTCATTCTCCTTCACATGCACTTGATCTGTCTCAACTTGAGGCACTCTCCTCGGTCCATAGCAATAGATTTATTGAAAAGTCAAACATCACAAAGTTTGACCATGTACATGGAGAAAAAGAATTACATCTAGTACGACAAACATATACCATTAGATTCACCATGAGATGTAGTTTTGTATGATGTATCTTTGGTATTGTAGATATAAATAACATTTGCGTAAACCTGATCAAAGTTTCCAAAGTTTGACTTCTAAAAAATTTACATGCACTGCATTATCGAGCGGATGGAATATCTCTTTCCCCCTCTCGGCTATCTGACGCACCACTCAGCCTTATCGGGGCTCCTCAATCTCTCTCAAACTTTATTGGTCAGTTTGGTTCGTGACTTGACCCTCATGCCTTGATGGCCGGTACTGCCTGGTGTGGACGTGAGATGTAAAATATTTCTGCCTGGCCAGGCTTGTGTGGTGCTGAAGCATTTGGTTCATGCCTGGGCCAGGCAAACATCAACGTCCCATCAATAAATCCATGCATCAATTATTTAATGCTAATATCCATCCATGTTGCTGTTAGCCTTGTGGCCACACAACCAGGCACGGCCAGGCATTCGAAATCGGTCGCATGGGCCAGGCTACTTGCAGTGTCTAGAGTTCAGCCAGGCTAATTAAAGTGCAAGGGAATCCAGGCTAGGCGGGCTTTCTTTTTCACAGGGTAGCAACCAAACAAGCATGCATGAAATCCAGCCACAACCCCAGGCCATGCAAAAGATGCTCAGGACGCAAGCCAAACTGGCCTTATATCTCCCTGGTCCATGTCTCTTTCACACACGCACACACACTTTTTTCACACACACACTCTCTCTCTCTCTCTCTAGTTAGGGACTCTATCACGTCCATAAGCATATGGATGTTTTGAAAAGTCAAACCTCAGAAAAGTTTGAACCAGGTATATGTGGAGAAAAACATTTACATATGGAACGATCATTAGATTCATCACAACATGTACTTACTTCATACTATCATTTATCTTTGGTATTGTAGGTATAAGTAATTTCTTTATAAACTTGGTCAAAGTTTCAAAAGTTTGACTTAAAAAAATGTTGGAACTACATTATCGAACGGAGGGAGTAGCTCTTTCTCTCTCTCTGCTATCTCTCACGGGCCTCCCCTCTCACTCGAACTCTCTATACCGACGGATTATACGCTCACTGTGTCAGTGTATAGCTCCGTATATTGTTTAGTTGACATGTCAACCAATCCACATGCCGCCTTGTCAGCTCGTGTTCTGTATCTTCGTGTGCTGGCCCATGTGGCAGTGGGTGAAAATAAGTAAACTAGAGGCCCATTTGACACGCGGTGAAGTAAACAAAGTTGAAACCACTCGGGGTAGCACCCGCATGCTAGTAAATTGAGGGCGCATTGAGGACTAACTTCTTGCGCGCGAAGGACGCACTCGCGCACAATTCACCACTGCACGGCGGCATGCACAGAAGGACGCACTCGCGCACACCTAGCACACAACACACACCAGCACACGTGTACACTGGCGTCGCCGCCGGTTGAGATGGACGGCGAGGCAGCCAACAAGCGGAGGCGGCTCGAGCTAAAACCGCATCCGGCGAGCCTGGACCTCATTAGCAGCCTCCCCGACGACATGCTGCTCGTCATCATCGGCCTCCTCCCCACCAAATCTGTCGTGCGGACCGCCCTACTCTCCCGGCGGTGGTGCCCCCTCTGGCGCTGCGTCCCCCTCAACCTCACCGTCGACAGCTGCCTCTGCGACGGGGATTGCAAACGCATGACCGCAATCTCCAAGATCCTTTCATCGCACCCTGTGCCAGCCACACGCCTTGACATCCGCATGTTTAGTACCAACTGCAAGGTCCAACCCAAGTTCGACGAGTGGTTCTTATCCCCCGCCCTAGATCAGCTCGAGGAGCTCAGCTTTGAAGCTGGACGATGTCGCTCTCTGCCGCCGTCCGCGCTCCGCCTCACGCCAATGCTGCGCCGCGCCAGCTTCAACTCCTGCTATCTTCCCCAGATTAATGCCGCACCCGCCCTTCTTCTCCATCAACTCAAGAAGCTCGACCTCTTCGACATTGTCATCTCGAAGAAGGCTATGGAGCACCTGCTCCGCAGCTGTACTACGCTCGAGTACCTTCGTCTTGAGCAGATCCACGGGTTCATTAGCCTCCACATCACCTCGACGAATCTCCGATGGATTTATGTGTCTTGCTGGCGCCGCAACAAGACATCAATTGGGAAGAGATCACTCCAGATGTTCCACGTTATGGTCATTGAGAATGCGCCTTTCCTTGAGAGATTGCTTGTATCGGATCTAGAAGGTCCAACAAAAATCAGGGTCATTGAAAGGATCGAGAAGAGGTGTCTAGAGGGGGGGGTGATTAGACACTAAATGCCAAAAGTTACAGTTTTTAATATTCTTAAATTTAGGTGGAGTTTAAGCACAACTTTAACGAACACAATGCATATCAAGCAAGCATGCAATGAGTATATGAGCAGCGGAAAGTAAAGCATGCAAATTTCAAGAATGTAAAGGGAAGGGTTTGGAGTATTCAAACGCAATTGGAGACACGGATGTTTTTGGCGTGGTTCCAATAGGTGGAGCTATCGTACATCCACGTTGATGGAGACTTCAACCCACTGAGGGTAACGGTTGCGTGAGTCCACGGAGGGCTCCACCCATGAAGGGTCCACGAAGAAGCAACCTTGTCTATTCCATCACGGCCGTCGCCCACGAAGGACTTTCCTCACAAGCGGTAGATCTTCACGAAGTAGGCGATCTCCTTGCCCTTACAAACTCCTTGGTTCAACTCCACAATCTTGTCGGAGGCTCCCAAGTGACACCTAGCCAATCTAGGAGACGCCACTCTCCAAGAAGTAACAAATGGTGTGTTGATGATGAACTCCTTGCTCTTGTGCTTCAAATGATAGTCTCCCCAACACTCAACTCTCTCTCACAGGATTTGGATTTGGTGGAAAGAAGATTTGAGTGGAAAGCAACTTGGGGAAGGCTAGAGATCAAGATTCATGTGGTAGGAATGGAATATCTTGAGCTCAACACAAGTGTAGGTGGTTCTCTCTCAGAAAATGAGTATTGGAAGTGTAGGCATGTTCTGATGGCTCTCTCCACAAATGAAGAGTGGGTGGAGGGGCATATATAGCCTCCACACAAAATCTAACCGTTACACACAATCTGCCAAACTCGGTGGGACCGAATCGTTAAACTCGGTCAGACCGATTCAGCAAACCTAGTGACCGTTAGGATTTTCGGTTGGACTGAGATGCAACTCAGTAGGACCAATATGGTTAGGGTTAGGGCATAATGTAATCTCGGTGTGACCGATTACACAAACTCGGTGGGACCGATTTTGGTAATAAGCTAACCAGAGATTTGGTCAGGCAAACTCGGTGAGACCGATTACACAAACTCGGTGGGATCGATTTTGGTAATGAGCTAACGAGAGAGTTTGCATTGTAATCTCGGTAGTACCGATTTCTCAAACTCGGTGAGACCGATTCTGGCAATGAACATACACAGTGAGACTACAACCCCATCTCGGTGAGACCGGGATCCCTATCGGTGAAACCGATTTTCTAGGGTTTGTGGCAGTGGCTATGATATTTGAAACTCGGTGGCGCCGGATGGAAAGAATCGGCGGGGCCAAGTTTGACTTTTGGTTTAGGTCAAATGTGGATGTGGAAAGGTAGTTGAGGGTTTTGGAGCATATCACTAAGCACTTGAAGCAAGAGGCTCATTAAGCAACACCTCATCCCTCCTTGATAGTATTGGCTTTTCCTATAGACTCAATGTGATCTTGGATCACTAAGATATAAAATGTAGAGTCTTGATCTTGAAGCTTGAGCCAATCTTTTGTCCTTAGCATCTTGAAGGGGTTCCACATCCTTTAGTCCATGCCACTCCATTATTGAACTTATCTGAAACATACTAGGTAAAAGTGTTAGTCCAACAAGAGATATATTGACATTAATTACCAAAACCACCCAGGGAGCACTTGTGCTTTCAATCTCCCCCTTTTTGGTAATTGATGACAACATACATCAAAGCTTTAGATAAAGATATAGAGAATCGCAAGTAAATCTTTGGAAAGACATGTAACATACATAGGCTCCCCCTACATGTATGCAATCATGTGAATATTGAATATAGGAGCATGTGAATGCGTAAACATGATAGAGTAAGCAATGTGTTACATGTATCTTGGCTATATGCATCAGAGCAAATGATGTGAATATGAGAAATGTACCTTCATGATCATGAGTCCTTCTTGCAAACAGTATGTACATCAGCAAGAACTTCTCATTCACATGACTGTGATGCATATACTTACCTTGTGGTCTTGAGTTGGCTTAGAATGGGATGAACCTGCGCAAACAAGGTTAGATAACACAGATGCACCTACTAATCAGAGCAAACAAGAGAAACCACAAGAGAACCAAGACTGGGATGACATGTAGAGTGACTACTAAGTACTACATTGGATATAGACATGTCCCAAAGGTAAAGATATGCAATAAAATTAGAGATTTCCTTCCCTTAGATGTCTTGCTCCCCCTGAATCTACATGGGATATTGGGAGAAGATAGGGAACAGAAAATCAGAGCAACAGAAAACAAACAACAGAGCTTGAGCTAAAGCAAGCAAACAGACATGTCTTTTCCCCTCTTAAAGACATGTGACATCTCTCCTCTTGAACACCAAGCATCTGGGGTCATTGATGATATTACTTTCTCCTTATTGAGAAACACTCTCTCCCTGAGTATTCTCTCTTTCTCCCCCTATAGGAAAGATTAAGCTTTGATGTGATCTCTCTCTCCCCCGTTGACATCAATTTCCAAGAAGGGTCTTCTGGACATGTGATACAAATGGGTTGGTCCTTGAGTCACAGAGCAAAGCAGCATGTCTAATATGATGTTGGTAGAGGACAAGAATCATTGAGTGGAGCTGTAGCAAAACAGAAATCAGGAATAAGTGGCAAGTTGGTTTTCCTGTGATGAAATCGGTGACTCCGAGTTGTTTGCTTCGGTTGCACCGAAAGATTTCAGTTAGGCCGAAGAAAACAAATCGGTGTGACCGAGTTCATCAGAGTGAAACTACTTGTCACCTCAGCTCACTAGACAGGTAAGATCTCACAAGGATTTGCAAGGAATTAACTGAAAGATTTGCAATGAATTTGATGCAGAAAATGCAGAACACCGAGAAAAGACAAGAAACTAAAAGATCTAGATGAAGTTTTTTTGAAAGGAGAAACAAATATGCAAGAGACAAATGTAATACCCCAGAAGAGAACACAAGAGAACTTCATCTAGGGATGGGCGGTGACAATGTCACCTATGTTAGAGTATATTGACTTAGGAGTCAAGTGTGAGCACTTGATCATAGGTCATACTCATCGTTTAAGCTCAAAATGGGGTTACCATTTTTCGTTTAAGCATCTTGATGTATTCACATCTTGTCGAGTTGCTTTGGCTCATGACTTGGACTAAAGCTTCTCTAAGATGGAATAACATACCTTGGGTGGTGGTGTGGATCTTGCTCATGTAGTTGGACTTGTGTGGGTTGCTCAAGGTTGATGTAGTTCATCAAGAGTTGGGAGCACCACTTGGAATTTGAGTTCATCTATCTACATGGGTTAGTCTTGCAAGGAAGAGCACTTGTGTATCCAAAATGACAATTATAGGATTTAACATAGAATTTGTCAAAGGATATGTTTGAATGGCTTCGTGCTTCCTTGTCGTCAACCACCATTGTGTAGAGACTTGGTGATGTAGAAATTGCTCAAGATGTGAGTGTGTTGCAATCTCATAGAATTAGTTTCAACCAAGTACCTGCACGGGTTAGATTACATGCAAGGTGCAAATATATCCAAGACATATGAATAGCATCATAAGAGAAATATCAAGGATTAGTCATATGCTCATGCCCCGCATGTATCAAATGGAGTTCCTACTCCAAGTTTGAAGCATCAATGATGTTCAATTCATCTCTTAACCTGCAAAACACTTTCTCATCAAGTGGTTTAGTGAATATATCTGCCAATTGCTTATCGGTGCGAACATGCTTAAGGTTAATGTCCCCTTTGGCAACATGATCTCGAATGAAATGATGACGAACTTCAATATGCTTAGTTCGAGAGTGTTGCACGGGATTGTGAGCAATCTTAATAGCACTTTCATTGTCACATAGTAATGGAACATGTTTCACATATATCCCATAATCTTTAAGAGTTTGGGTCATCCAAAGTAATTGAGCACAACATGAACCAGCGGCAATATATTCCGCTTCGGCGGTGGATAAGGATACCGAGTTTTGTTTCTTGGAAGACCAAGACACAAGAGATCTACCAAGGAATTGACAAGTACCCGAAGTGGACTTTCTATCAACCTTGTCTCCGGCATAGTCCGAATCGGAATAGCCAACAAGATCAAAAGAGGACCTCTTAGGATACCAAATGCCAAAATTTGGGGTATGGATTAGGTATCTCACTATCCTTTTCACAGCCTTAAGATGACATTCTTTAGGAGCAGCTTGATATCGTGCACACATGCACACACTTAGCATAATATTGGGACGAGAGGCACATAGATATAACAATGAACCAATCATAGAGCGATAAACCTTTTGATCAACCGGTTCACCATCTTTGGTCAAATCAAGATGTCCACTAGTAGGCATGGGTGTAGTCATACCTTTGAATTCTTGCATATTGAACTTCTTGAATAAGTCTTTGGTGTACTTCGTTTGAGAGACAAATGCACCTTCCTTAGTTTGCTTGATTTGCAAACTGAGAAAGAATTTGAGTTCACTCATCATAGACATCTCAAACTTCTCCGACATTAGCTTTCCAAACTTCTCACTAAAATGAGGGCTAGTTGAACCAAATATGATATCATCAACATAAATTTGGCACACAAATAGTTCTCCATTAACCCTTTTAGTAAAAAGAGTAGAATCAATTTTACCAATTTCAAAGCCTTTTTCAGTAAGGAATTTGGTCAAGCATTTATACCATGCTCTAGGAGCTTGTTTAAGACCATAAAGGGCTTTGTGAAGTTTGTAAACATGATTAGGTTTCTTAGGACTGACAAAGCCGGGAGGTTGCTTAACATAAACTTCCTCCTCAATTTTGCCATTTAGAAAAGCACTTTTAATGTCCATTTGGTATAAGGTGATATCATGGTGATTAGCATAGGCAAGTAAGATGCGAATGGACTCAAGTCTAGCAACGGGAGCATATGTCTCACCATAGTCCATACCTTCAACTTGTGTGTATCCTTGGGTGACGAGACGTGCTTTGTTGCGAACCACTTGTCCATCTTCATCTTGCTTGTTGCGAAACACCCATTTGGTACCAATGATGTTGTGGTTGTTGTCGGGCTTCTCGACCAATGTCCACACTTGATTTCTCTCAAAGTTGTGTAGCTCTTCATGCATAGCATTTATCCAATCCGGATCCTTCAATACTTCTTCAACCTTCATAGGTTCAATGCTAGAGATGAATGAGTAATGTTCACAAAAGTTAGCTAAACGAGTTTTAGAGCGAGTGATTCTCCCGGTTTGAATATCATTGTAGATTTGCTCGACGGGATGATCTTTGGCAATTCTTGCTCGAACTCGTGAAAGCTTTTGTTTGGGTCGGGGTGGAACATCCTCTTCATCTTGTTCTTCTTCTTCTTGGCCTTCTTCATTGTTGACGTTGTCATTCTCTTGTCATGGTGGAGAAGGAGGTTGTTGATGTTCATCTTGGTGTACTTCCTCGTTTTCTTCATCTTGGCATGTCCCACTTGTGGATGCTTCCATATCAACTCTTGGTTCACCTTGTTGTGAGGTAGAAGCTTCCACTTGGACAGACGAGGTACTCTCCTTCATTTCCGTTGGATGAATCTTGCCAATGGACAAGTCTTGAATTGCTTCCGAAGGGTCTTTGTCTCCTACATCAATTGGCAATTGCTCTACTTGCGAGCCGTTAGATTCATCAAACTTCACATCTACCGTCTCTTCAACCTTTCGGGTGAAATTGTTGTAGACACGGTAAGTGTGAGAGTTTGAGCCATAACCAAGTAGAAAACCTTCATGAGACTTAGGAGCAAATTTAGAACGATGATGCTTATCAAGAATGTAGCACTTTGAGCCGAATACTCGAAAGTATCCAACTTGGGGTTTGTTACCGGTGAGGAGCTCGTATGCCGTCATGCCGAGTAGCTTGTGAAGGTACAAGCGATTTGTTGCATGACAAGCTGTCTCAACCGCTTCCGCCCAAAAGTGCTTTGGCGTCTTGTACTCATCAAGCATCATTCTTGCCATCTCGATAAGAGTCCGGTTCTTCCTCTCAACAACTCCATTTTGTTGAGGTGTGTACGTAGCCGAGAACTCGTCTGAAATCCCTTCTTCATCAAGAAAGGTGTCCACATTTGCGTTCTTGAACTCCGTTCTGTTGTCGCTCCGAACCTTCTTGATCTTCACGTCAAACTGATTTTGGGCCTTCCTAGCGAAGTTTTTGAAGATCTTTTAGACATGCGACTTGTCATCAAGAAAGAACACCCACGTAAATCTTGAAAAATAATCAACAATGACTAGACCAAATGAGTTACCACCGAGACTCTTGTATGCATTTGGACCAAAGAGATCCATGTGAAGTAGCTCGAGTGGTCTTCTTGTGGTCATGATGTTCTTCACGGGGTGACTTCCTCCAACTTGTTTCCCTGCTTGACAAGCGCTACAAAGTCTATCCTTGTCAAATACGACATCTTTTATTCCAAGGATATGATCACCTTTAATAAGCTTATCAAGATTTCGCATTCCAACATGACCTAGTCTTCTATGCCACAACCAGCCTTTAGAAGATTTAGCAATTAAGCAAGTTTTAGGTTGAGCCCTTTTAGTGAAATCAACAATGTAGATATCTCCTCTACGTATACCGGTAAAGACCATTTTATGATTGTCTCTACGAAACACTTGGCAATCTACTTCAGTGAATAAGACATTGAAACCGAAATCTACAAGTCTATAAACTGAAAGTAAATTGTATCCAAGAGATTCAACGAGCATGACATTTTGTATGGAGCTATCATGTGAGATGGCCACCTTACCAAGGCCAACCACCTTACCCTTTGAATTATCACCAAAAGTGACATATTTTCGAGGGCCGTCGTTTTCAGCAAGCTCAAGGAACATGTCTTCATCTCCGGTCATATGATCAGTACATCCACTATCAAGGACCCATTCCTTTCCTCCAGCCGTGTAGCCGCGAAGATTTGCCATAAGACCAAAATGTCTCATTGCATCATCAAGATCATAGTCACTATTATCATCTTCATCATAGTATCCATGTTCAACATCATCTTGTGATTGATCAATTCCTAGAGAGGGTAATTCATTAGATAAATGATCATCAAAGTGGTTACCTTTATGAATTCTAATAGCTTCGGATATGATATCACTAATGATTCCAACGTTTCCTTTAGCACGCATGAGATTGGTGAGCTCAAAAAGACAATCACCAAAACTAGAATCACTAGAGTTCATCTTACTCAAAGCAATAGACTTATGGAGAATTTCGTCTAAATTTTTTAAGGAATAATCGGGAAATCGTTCCTCAAGAAATTTCCATATAGTATAGGCACAATCAAGAGTAGGCAAACTAGCAATCAAATTTTTGGGCAATCCTCTAATGATGAGCTCAACAGTTCTAAGATTACGAATCATGTCAATATCTTCATCTAGGGTAGGGTGCAAAGGATCAATATGAGGTGCACAAGGACTAGCAATGTACTTGTTCAAATGATATTCATTGAAAATCTCAAGCATTTCATTTTTCCACTCATGAAAATACTCTCCATCAAGAATGGGCACTCTATGTCTAAGACTCCCTAGACACATCCATCTTCCTCCAAAGGTGTTTAAACCAAGGCAATGGAGACCAAAGCTCTGATACCAATTGAAAGGATCGAGAAGAGGTGTCTAGAGGGGGGGTGATTAGACACTAAGTGCCAAAAGTTGCAGTTTTTAATATTCTTAAGTTTAGGTGGAGTTTAAGCACAACTTTAACAAACACAATACATATCAAGCAAGCATGCAATGAGTATATGAGCAGCGGAAAGTAAAGCATGCAACTTGCAAGAATGTAAAGGGAAGGGTTTGGTGTATTCAAACGCAATTGGAGACACGGATGTTTTTGGCGTGGTTCTGATAGGTGGTGCTATCGTACATCCACGTTGATGGAGACTTCAACCCACTGAGGGTAACGGTTGCGCGAGTCCATGGAGGGCTCCACCCACGAAGGGTCCACGAAGAAGCAACCTTGTCTATTCCATCACGGCCGTCGCCCACGAAGGACTTGCCTCACTAGCGGTAGATCTTCATGAAGTAGGCGATCTCCTTGCCCTTACAAACTCCTTGGTTCAAATCCACAATCTTGTCGGAGGCTCCCAAGTGACACCTAGCCAATCTAGGAGACACCACTCTCTAAGAAGTAACAAATGGTGTGTTGATGATGAACTCCTTGCTCTTGTGCTTCAAATGATAGTCTCCCCAACACTCAACTATCTCTCACGGGATTTGGATTTGGTGGAAAGAAGATTTGAGTGGAAAGCAACTTGGGGAAGGCTAGAGATCAAGATTCATATGGTAGGAATGGAATATCTTGAGCTCAACACAAGTGTAGGTGGTTCTCTCTCAGAAAATGAGTATTGGAAGTGTAGGCATGTTCTGATGGCTCTCTCCACGAATGAAGAGTGGGTGGAGGGGTATATATAGCCTCCACACAAAATCTAACCGTTACACACAATCTGCCAAACTCGGTGGGACCGAATCGTTAAACTCGGTCAGACCGATTCAGCAAACCTAGTGACCGTTAGGATTTTCGGTGGGACTGAGATGTAACTCGGTAGGACCGATATGGTTAGGGTTAGGGCATAACGTAATCTAGGTGTGACCGATTACACAAACTCGGTGGGACCAATTTTGGTAAAAAGCTAACCAGAGAGTTGGTCAGGCAAACTCGGTGAGACCGATTATACAAACTCGGTGGGACCGATTTTGGTAATGAGCTAACCAGAGAGTTTGCATTGTAATCTCAGTAGTACCGATTGCTCAAACTCGGTGAGACCGATTTTGGCAATGAACATACACAGTGAGATTACAACCCCATCTCGGTGAGACCGAGATCCCTATCGATGAAACCGATTTGCTAGGGTTTGTGGCAGTGGCTATGATATTTGAAACTCGGTGGCGCCGGATGGAAAGAATCGGTGGGGCCGAGTTTGACTTTTGGTTTAGGTCAAATGTGGATGTGGAAAGGTAGTTGAGGGTTTTGGAGCATATCACTAAGCACTTGAAGCAAGAGGTTCATTAAGCAACACCTCATCCCTCGATAGTATTGGCTTTTCCTATAGACTCAATGTGATCTTGGATCACTAAAATATAAAATGTAGAGTCTTGATCTTGAAGCTTGAGACAATCTTTTGTCCTTAGCATCTTGAAGGGGTTCCACATCCTTTAGTCCATGCCACTCCATTGTTGAACTTATCTGAAACTGTCGGTGTGGAACGACACCTATGGGATCACAAGAATCCCTACTACGGTTGCGGGGCGCGGGGTCGTGAGATGAGCATATCAAACAGATAGCACACGGTTCGTTTATCCAGGTTTGGGCCGCGAGGATGCATAAAACCCTACTCCTGCTTTGGTGGATTGTTTATCTGTGTTCTTGAACTAGCTATGGGGCGTGAGGAGCTCCAAAAAGCCGAATCCTCTTCCTGGTCTCCTTGGGCCTCCTTTTATAGGGAAAGGGGTTGCCACAGTGGCACACAGGAGGTGGAAAGGGTACAGTGATGCGAGGTTATCCCTCGCATTACATGACA
This sequence comes from Triticum urartu, assembly GCF_003073215.2. Classification (NCBI taxonomy): domain Eukaryota; kingdom Viridiplantae; phylum Streptophyta; class Magnoliopsida; order Poales; family Poaceae; genus Triticum; species Triticum urartu. The sequence goes on from NC_053023.1 coordinate 668,333,855, forward strand.
AGGAGCATTTAATGCGTCTTGCTTAGGTGTCCTTGCTTTATCGGGGAAGGGGGAGAGCCCTGTCTTGTCCGTCGCTGCTCCCTCTCGTGTCGACACGCGCCCTGGCCAGTGGTGCCTGTGGTGCCATGTAGGCAGACATGCAGCTGAGGTGGCCGATGGTGGGTCTCCATGAAGATCCGCATGCCGCCACGCAGGTGCCTGCCTAGCTGGTTGGGTCGGCAGCTGTGTGTGAACGGCGGTGGAGGTTTGATTGGCGTGGGCCTGATGGTGGCCCTATGGGTGTTCTTGGCAAGGGCCTTGCCGGGGCCCCGGCAAGGGTCTTGCCGAGGCGTTTGCTGTCATCCCCGGCAAGGCTCTTGCCGGGGGCCTTGTGGTCCTCCTTGGCTGGGATCCCGCCAAGGATTATCATCATCTTCTAAAGTGTGGATCTGATCCTGAATGTCTTCACAAAGATCTGCATGCCACCACGGGGATGTCTCCTAAATCTTTGCCCCATGGGGGCAGCGGACTCAAGGGTGACTCGCTCCGTAGGTGTGGGGCGAGCTGCCACGGCAAGGGTCATGCCGGGTTTGCTAAAACTGCCCCCCGGCAAGGATCTTGCTGGGGGAGTCCGCTTCGCCCCCTTTGCTCTTTGTGGTCTTGGTCTTGGCGTTCCTCCAGTTCTCCTGAGCTTCGGCCTTACCTTGGCTCACCTCCCTTGCCGTGCTTGGTGTGGTAGTGCCCGTGGCTCAGACTGCCCGTGCACAGTTATAGGGGTACAAAAAGTGTACCCCTCTTTTTGTACACCGACAGGAGCCCCCGGGCCTGGGCCACACGTAAGCGCAACTGCGTCGTTGGACTAGGCCCAAAAACGGTGCGCGGGCAGGCGGGGCAGTTTTTACCGCGGTAAGTCTCTTCATGCGTGTGCTCCCCAGGACTCCCGCGCGTGGCGTGGCGTGGGGAGGCGTGTGTGACATGGGCGGCATGCGTCACGTCGTAGTAAAGGGGGCGGTGCGGGCCTTCTCCATAAACGGAGGGAGGCGTGGAGGCGCGACCCATTTACTGAACGGGGCCGAGGCGTGGTCTTCAAGGCGTCCACTCCCCATGATCACGGGGTGGGGAGAGGTCGCCTCACCCGTCGCCTCGGCCCTGCACGCCTGCCACGTGGCTTTCATGTGCTTGGGGCGGCGAACAGTGGAGGCGGGAAACCGGGCCGCCGCGGGCTGGGGCGGCGGCTCGGTCCCAGTTCCCTGCGCCTTCCGCGTCTTGATTTGCTGAGTGGGGCGGCCGAGCCCCCACCCCGTTCCTTTATAAAGAACGGGAGGGGGGGATGGCGTCTCGCATTCTTTCATCTCCTCCTTTCTTCAGCTTCTGCTCCCCCCTTCCATCCGCCATGGAGAGGGAATCCTGGTCCTTCAACGGTGGCGGCGAGGGTCGCCGCTCGACAACGCGTCCCTCCTTCTCCTGCACCCGCGGTGGCAGAGCCAGCCGCGAGGGGAAGGGGGAGGGGGCGAGGCTGAGGCGCTCGGGAAAGAGGAGGACGGGGTGGTGCACCGGCCTCGCCTCCGCCAGCAGTTCCTCCCCCCATGGAGGGCCACGTTGGGGATGACCCTTGCGAGTTCTTCGTCAGGCTGCGCCGTCCGCCTCGTCGTCGCCTTCGTCTCTCGACTCCATTCGCGCGGGAGATGGAGCTGGATCCGCCGGAGTCACTGCGGCTGCACATGAGGGGCTGTGGGATCAGCGGCACGCGGGTTCGCGTCGACTTCCTAGCCCCTCACGTGATGTATCTTCGTCGGGGATGGAAGACATTTGCTCATATCCATCGCCTGGCGGAGGGGTTCACTCTCCACTTTAAGCTGATGGAGGGCGACCTTCTCTCCGTCAAGGTCTTCGGTGATTTTGGAACTCGCCTGAAGTGCTGCGTGGAGAACTCCTCTCCTCGGGCGAGAGTGACGAGGAGGATAGTGACAGCGGCGACGAGGGTGGTAGGCGGCAGGATGATGGGTCTGACTAGGCGTCGGTCCCGTTGTCCTGGGGCGATGTTGGCAGCAACAGCATCTGCACCGAGCCCCCACCAACTCCTCGTGGCCGTCTCCTTGGGTGGCTGGCGTAGGAGGTGCGGGAAGGCGAAGAAGGCAGATGGCGGGCCATCAGCTCGGAGTACGCGGGCATCGACGCCTTCGTCGCGTATTGCCGGTCTTGCCGCCTCTTCTTCCAGCTCTTCTACCGTAATCATCATCACCAGCTTCCCGTGGAGGTGGCCGCCGGGATGTTTTCCTGGTGCCTTCTGCCGCTCGTACCTCGCCTAGGTGCTCCTTTTGTCCTTTTCGCCTCCTTGACCTGCCTCCCGAGGGGAGGGACAAGAAAGGGGTTACGGGCACCTTATCTCTTTTTAGTTTGTAAGAATTCGGGCCTTAGCTGAATTTAAAACTTGTAATCCCATCGTTCATGTTTTTCATTCCCTATGGATTGTACCTGAGTGGAATGTTTTTAATGAAAAAGGGATGCTTGCCGGGCCGTTTGTTTGTGGGTAGAACCCACGACAAGGAGTAAATCCTTGACATCTTTCAAGATAAACGTTTCCTTGCCCGGCAACAGGCCTTGCCGTTTCCCCACCTTGCTCGACCTTTCTCACACCTTTGGCGGAGGCAGGGACGAGGCGGGTTCAGGCTCCTCGTTTCATCCTTAAGTGGTCCGGCAAGGATATCTGTGAGTCCTCAAGTGGTCCGGCAAGGATATCTGTGAGTCCTGCGAACCGAAGAAGACGAAAGAACGGCAAAGAGACGCACACTCGACCTCTAAGCTAGGGGTTAGCCGCCGCTAAGCACTATCAACCCTAACCAAGGACGAGACTCGACCTAGCATGCATGCTATAACTTAGGGCGCCAGCGCTTCATTTATTTATGCTCAGGGTCTGCGCCTGGCTTTGTACAAAGGGTTACATGCATCATCGGCAATGCTTGTACAAAAGGTGGCTTGCCGGGGGGCCCGGCAAGCCGCGCCTCACGGGTAAAACTTGCGAAGATGCTCAATGTTCCAGGAGTTACTCACCAGAACGGCATCTTCGGTCTCCAAGCGGACTGCGCCGGGCCTGGTGACTCGTGTTACCCGATAAGGGCCTTCCCACTTTGGCGTCAACTTGTTGGAATTCTTGGCCGATTAAACGCGCCGAAGGACAAGGTCGCCTTCCTCAAGGTTTCGGGCATGAACCTTGCGGCTATGGTAGCGGCGTAAGGCTTGCTGGTAGCGTGCTGCTCTCACAGCCGCTCGAAGACGATCTTCCTCAAGGAGCATTGCGTCATCTTGCCGCAGTTGCTCTTGCTCAAGCTCATCATAAGCGAGCACTCGAGGTGACCCGTGTATGAGTTCAGTGGGGAGAACTGCTTCTGTCCCGTATACTAGGGCAAAGGGTGTCTGGCCGATGGCTCGATTTGGCGTCGTCCTGATCGACCAAAGAACCATCGGCAACTCATCTATCCAGCGCCTTCCGCTCTTGTGCAGCCTGTCAAAGGTCTTGGTCCTTAGGCCTCGTAGTACTTCAGCATTTTCCCTCTCAGCTTGACCATTGCTTCGTGTGTGAGCAACGGAAGCGAAACAGACTTTGCTGCTGAGGTCTTGGATATATTGCATGAAGGTGCGGCTTGTGAACTGTGTGCCGTTGTTGGTGATGACCCTGTTGGGTACACCAAAACGGCACACTAGTCCCTTGAAGAACTTGACGGCTGACTGAGCTGTGACCTTCCTCACTGCTTCCACCTTCGGCCACTTTGTGAACTTGTCGATTGCAACGTACAGTACTCAAAGCCCCCGACAGCGCGGGGGAAAGGGCCCAGTATGTCGAGCCCCCAGGCCGAGAAGGGCCAGGAGAGAGGAATGGTTTGAAGGGCTTGAGCTGGCTGATGAAGCTTTTTTGAATGGAACTGACATGCTTCACACCTGGTGACTAGTGTCGTTGCATCCTGGAGGGCGGTGGGCCAGAAGAAGCCTTGCCGAAATGCTTTGTCGGCAAGGGCCCTTGACCCGATGTGGGATCCACATATGCCTCCGTGTATCTCCGCCAACAGCTCCAGTCCTTCCTCTCGAGGGATACACTTCAATTTCACACCGTTCTACCTCTTTCTGTACAGGACGTCATCGACGAACTGGTACATGGTAGAGCGACGGGCTACTTTTTTCGCTTCTTCCTGCTCCTCAGGAAGTTCCCCTGTTTGGAGGAATCAGACTGTATGCTGTGCCCATGCTGGAGCCTGGGGCTCTGCTATAGGAGCGGCTGTCTCGACGGCAAGAGCTTGACGCTCCGCCGGAGCTAGCCGTCCCGTGGCGGGCTCAGTGTTCCCGGCAACATCCTTGCCGGCGGCTCCGGGGAGCTCGGCGGGAAAGTACTTGCCGGGCCCTGATTTCCTCCTCTTGTTCTGCTCTGTTGATGGATCAACAGATGGCTGAGTTAGCTAAAGCACAAAGGTACCTGGTTCCACAGGTAGCTTGAGGGCAGCGCGTTTTGACAGGTAATCGGCGATATCGTTCTCTGCTCGGGGAACGTATTCAGCCTGTATACCGTCGAAATGCTCTTCCAGCTTTCTCACTTCAGCAACGTAGGCCTTCATCAACGGGCTCTGGTAATCCTGTTGACTTGCTTGACGACAAGCTGCGAGTCGCCCCTGACGATGAGTTTCTTAATTTCGAGGTCCACCGCGATCCTAAGACCGGCAAGCAGCCCTTCGTACTCTGCTGTATTGTTTGTTGACACCTCCCTGGGGAAGTGCATCTGGATCATGTACTTGAGTTGATCTCCGGTGGGCGCGACAAGCAGTACGCCAGCCCCGACGCCTTGTAAGGAGAAAGCGCCATCAAAGTACATGATCCAATTGCAACTTGCCTCCTTGCCGGGGAGAGCAGTCTCTTGGGCTTCTTCGTCAGGCGTTGCGGTCCATTCTGCAATGAACTCCGCCAGGACTCGGCTCTGAATCGTCGAAGTACTTTCAAACTTGAGGCAAAAGCTGGACAGTTCCAGTGCCCATTCCACAATTCTTCCCGTTGCATCTGGATTGTGCAATATCCGTTGCAGAGGGAGGCGAGTGACGACAGTGACCTCGTGTGACTGGAAGTAGTGACGCAGCTTCCTCGAGGCCATAAGAAGGCCGAAGAGCAGTTTCTTCATGCCGGAGTACCTTGATCTAGCTCCCTGCAAGAGGGAACTAACAAAGTAGACCAGGTGCTGCATCATTTTCTTCTTCGGCAGCACTTCAACTGGCTGTGTCGTCTCTGCATTGGTGGTGCCGGGCTCTGTCACTGCCATTACCTTGTCATCGACCTCTCTCTGCGCCACTAGTGCGGCGCTGACCACCTGGTTCGTTGCCGCCAGGTATAGCAGCAACGGCTCCTATGGCCTAGGCGCAACCAGTATTGGCGCGGAGGAGAGGTACTTCTTCAAATCTTGCAATGCTGCTTCGGCTTCTGGCGTCCACTCCATCGGGCCCGCCTTTTTCAGGATCTTGAAAAAGGGAAGGGCACGCTCGGCGGACCTGGAAATGAACCTGCCCATGGCGGCGACGCAACCAGCAAGCCGACGCACATCCTTGACTCGCTTGGGTGCTTCGATCTGCTCTATAGCTTTGATCTTGTCCGGATTGGCCTCTATCCCACGCTGTGACACAAAGAACCCGAGAAGCTTGCCGGACGGGACGCCAAAGACGCACTTCTCAGGGTTCAGCTTGAGATTGATCTTGCGCAGGTTTGCAAATGTTTCTTGCAAATGTGGTATGAGGGTTGCCCTGTCCTTGGTTTTGACCACTATGTCATCCATATAAGCTTCCATATTTCTATGGAGCTGGGGTTCAAAACCTATCTAGACCGCCCTTGCAAACGTCGAACCAGCACTCTTCAACCCGGAAGGCATCCGTATGAAACAATACGTACCACATGGGGTGATGAACGCTGTTTTCTCTTCGTCTTCTCTTGTCATGAAGATCTGGTGGTAGCCGGAGTAGGCATCGAGGAATGACAACAGATCACACCCAGCTGTGGAGTCAACAATCTGGTTGATGCGCGGCAACGGGAAGGGGTCTTTAGGACAGGCCTTATTGATATCTTTGTAATCAATACACAGCCTCCACTTCCCATTTGCCTTGCGCACTGCGACCGGATTAGCCAACCATGTTGGATGGAGCACTCCTCTTACCAAACCCGCTGCTTCCAATTTCCGGATCTCTTCTGTGATAAACTCTTGTCATTCCAAAGCTTGCTTTCTGACCTTATGCTTGACGGGCCGCGCATGAGGACAGATAGCAAGGTGGTGCTCAATCACCTCCCTGGGAACGCCGGGGATGTCGGAAGCTTGCCATGCAAACACATCGACATTCGCCCGCAGGAAGGTGACGAGCGCGTCTTCCTATTTGTCGTCAAGGGTGGAGCTTATGGTGAAAGCCCCTCCCGTGCCGTCCTCGTTGACAAAAACCTTCTTGGTTCCCGGCGGTATGGCCCTAGGCTTCTTGTTTCCGCCGGTGGAGCTCTCTGGCACGTCCTCGACGGGAGCGCTACCCTCCGGCCTGCCCCTGAATCGGACATGTTAAATAATCCACGTTTGCTTATCACGCTATCTTTATCGTTCTGCTTTGATTGCAGCCCTTTTAAACAATGCATAGTATTTATCTATTTTTGCATTACCTTTCTTACAAATATATGTTCATTCATGCCATGTTGCACCCGTACACTGTGGTACGGCAAATACGCCAGGAGCTTCAGTACCCCCAATATGGTGTAAGAAGTCCGAACACTTTCACAAGTGCGGCACCCCGAACTTATAGCAGTATATGCATCGGCTCCGAATCATGTCTTGGGTCAATAGTTGGGTTTGCTCGGCTCCTATGTTTTGGTACCTTACGTTCCGCTATATCAGCTAAGGTAGCACTAGGAGAACTACTGCGATTGTGCCCTAGTTGAGCTGGGCTGAGCACCTCAGTAGAGAAAGCTAAAACTGACTGTCATGATGAAGCGAGAGACCGGTCGCTGTTCGAGAGGTTTTTCGAGTCCTTAAAGACTTATGCCGCTTAGAGCGAGGAACCGGCTTTGTTCGGCCAAGGCGTGGATAGCGCTCCGAACTCGGTCTTCCGAATACTAGGGGCTTCGCCGAAATTTAAAATTATAGAGTTCTATGGCTAAGTGAGAGTGTTCAAGCATTATAGTCCGATTGCCTTGTTCGCTGTGCTGAGCGCCTCCCTTGAAGCACCCAAACATGGGAAAAAGAGCGCTCAGGTTTATCCCGAACACCCCAGCACTAGTGGCATGGGGGCAGAAGCCGACGACTGGCCATCTCTCAATTTTTGATAAACGGCCGCACAGAAAGTAATATTTTAAATTCAAGAAGCATTGCTTAGCGCACATGAACAAGTTTTCAGCGCACAGGACAATACGAGCGAATTCACTCAAAAATTACATCCTTGGTACATTCATCCGCCATAAGGCGGGCACCCTTCAGAACGTCCTTATAATAATTCTCGGGCTTGCGATGCTCTTTCCCCGGCGGTGGCCCGTCCTTCACAAGCTTCTCACCGTCCAGCTTGCCCCAGTGCACCTTAGCGCGGGCAAGGGCCCTCCGGGCACCTTCGATGCAGACGGAGCGCTTGATGACCTCGAGCCTTGGACAGGATCCCACCAGCCGCCGCACCAATCCGAAGTAGCTCCCAGGCAGGGCCTCTCCAGGCCACAGCCGAACTATGAGGCCCTTCATGGCCTGTTCGGCCGCCTTGTGGAGCTCGACCAGCTGCTTCAGCTGGTCGCTCAAGGCCATAGGGTGCCGGCCTCAGCATACTGAGACCAGAACACCTTCTCTGTCGAACTGCCCTCCTCGGCTTGGTAGAATGCGGCGGCATCAGATACGCTACGGGGAAGATCTGCGAACTCTCCTGGAGAGCTCCGGATTCGGGTAAGTAACAAGTAGCTTACTTTTGTATGTTTGCTTTGCATAAAAAATGCCTTACCCGCCGCTATCTTTTTCACCGCATCCAATTCCTGGAGGGCCTTCTGGGATTCGGCCTTGGCAGACTTGGCAGTCTCGATGGCCCCCGCGAGCTCGGACGCTCGCGTCTTCGAGTCAAGCTCCAAACTCTCATGTTTTTTCATGAGAGCCTGAAGCTCTTGCTGTGCCCCGCCGACCTGCGCCTCAAATTTCTCCCGCTCGGTGCGCTCTGAGGCCGCTCTCTTCTCGGCCTCGGACAGCGCCTGCTTGAGGGTCGCCACCTCAGTTGTGGCCCCTGCAATAAGCAGCATAATCCTGTCATTTTTTGCAATTGCATCTTTTTATATATTTCTATAAGGTACCTCTTACCTTCTTTCTCCTCGAGCTGCCGCTTGGCCAGGCCGAGCTCTCGCTCAGACCGCTCGAGACCCTGCTTCAGGGTGCCTACCTCCACAGTCAGTGCGGCGGTCGCAAGCAGCGAAGCCTGCATACGCATATTGACTTTTTTTGTTAGACTCCTGCGAAGTTTATTAGATCTTCTATTCGGCTTTTCTTTCCGAACGCCAAACAGAGCATCAGGGGCTACTGTCTATGCGGTAATATTTTTACATATTTTTACTTACCTCGAAGCCTGTTAGAAGGCTAGCACAAGCTTCAGTCAGTCTGCTCTTGTCGGACTGAACCTTCTGGAGCACCGTACTCATGATAGTACGGTGATCCTCATCGATGCAGGCGCCGTTAAGCACCTCCAGCAAATTGTTCGGCACCTCAGGTTGGACGGGGGCCGCCAGCTTAGTAGGCTTGCTCCTCTTAGAAGGAGGTCGCCTGCCGCAGTCCGGAACCGTTGAGGATTCCGGCACGGTGTCCGGCGCAAAGCCGGACTTGGAGCCCTAGGGGGTCTTATCCCCTTTACTCCCGGAGTCCGGGAGGTCGCCTCACGGCTCCTCCAGGACCACCTCCTCTTGGCCCGGAGCTTGTTGCGACGCCACTCCGGCGTCGTCCGCAGTGCGAGGGGAGGCAGCAGGCGGAACTGAATTCACGTCCGATGAATCCAGGGAGCCGCTCGACGACTCGTCGAGCCCGGCCTTGGGCGGGCTGCATAATTACATTCGGCATAAGGAAAAGCTGTGCAACAAGGGAATGCTATGAGTTACTCTGGTATCCGAATACTTATGATTCCCCCGGGCGCCTGGCCCTTTCCGGCCACTCCTCTTCACCCTCGTCGGCGTCGGTGAAGTAGTCCGGAGGAAGGGTCTTCCCCTTCTTGGACCCTTCGGCCTCCCCTGTTGGGGCGGCCTTCCTCTTCTTTCCTCCCCCCGCTGGAGGGGGAGAGGTTTCTTATTCCTCCTCCTCGTCTTCACGGGAGGAGGGCGTCTCGGAGTCGTCGGATGATGAGTCCGACACCACCGTACGCCGGGAACTCTTGCGAGTCCCTGCGGCCTTCTTCTTGGCCTTCTTCTCCGGCACCACATAACGTGCCGGAGCCAGCAGCTTCGATAAACGAGCATCTACTGGGTCTTCGGGCAAAGGAGTCGGACAGTTGACCTGTCCGGACTTCGCCTGCCACTCCTATCAAAGGTAAGGGAGTTTAGATCGCGCATAGAGTCAAACTATGAGAAACAAATGTCCTGTAGAAGGTAAAGATAACTCTCCGCACTAGCTGGACGCTGCGTGCTGAATCCTCGATCCTCGGATGCGGATGCGGGAGCCTCGGCGCCCTTGAATAGCACCTTCCAGGCATCTTCGTACATCGTGTCGAAGAGCCTATTCAAGGTTTGGTGCTGCGTCGGATCGAACTCCCACAGATTGAAGGCCCGTTGTTGACACGGGAGGATCCGGCGGACGAGCATAACCTGGACTATATTGACAAGCTTGAGCTGCTTGTTCACCAGGGACTGGATGCATGTTTGCAGTCCGGTCACCTCTCCCTCGTTGCCCCATGACAGGCCCTTCTCTTTCCAGGACGTGAGCCTCATAGGGGGTCCGGACCGGAACTCAGGGGCTGCGACGCAATCAAGGTCTCCACAATTGCCACCCCTTCAGGGTCTCCACAAAGCAGCCCTCGAGCCAAAGGACGTTGGCCATCTTGCCCACCATGGCGCCTCCGCACTCCGCCTGGCTGCCGCGCACCACCTTCGGCTTGACGTTGAAAGTCTTGAGCCAAAGGCCGAAATGGGGGCGGATGCGGAGGAAGGCCTCGCACACGACGATAAACGCCGATATGTTGAGGACGAAGTTCGGGGCCAGATCATGGAAATCCAGGCCATAGTAGAACATGAGCCCCCGAACGAACGGGTGAAGAGGGAAACCCAGTCCGCGGAGGAAGTGGGGAAGGAATATGACCCTCTCATGGGGCCTTGGGGTGGGGAGGAGCTGCCCCTTTTTAGGAAGCCGGTGCGCGATGTTGTTGGACAAGTATCCGGCCTTCCTTAGCTTTTTGATATGGCCCTCCGTGACGGAGGAGACCATCCACTTGCCTCCCGCTCCGGACATGGCTAGAGAAGGTTGAGGTGGGAAGTGCGGACTTGGGCGCTGGAGCTCGGGTGCGCAGGAGATGGATAGGTAGAGGAGGAAGAAGGCGTAGGTAAAAAGGTGGATCCTTATCCCCTTATATGGGCGGATGCGGCTATGCGTCCCCACCAGCCTGGTAAAACTCACTTATCTCCCAAGCGCCGTGATAAATGGCGCGGTTGGGTTACCCACGTCCGTATTAATGAGAATCCCGTAAATGAGGGACACGATCTCTGCTAGACGTGCCAAGGAAACCGCCTCGCAAAATGCGCTGAGGTGGGGAAGTAAAAACGATTCGAATAAAGGCTTGGCCGTAGTGTGATGTCGCGCTACGGAATACGTCAGCAGATTGGATTTGTGTTAATATTATTCTCTCTATGGCAATATGTGGAAACTTATTTTGCAGAGCCGGACACTACCCTTAGTGTTTACAAACTTTTATGAAGAACTTGGAGGAGGAACCCGCCTTGCAATGCCGAAGACAATCTGCGCGCCGGACTCGTCGTCATTGAAGCCTGGTTCAGGGGCTACTGAGGGAGTCCTGGATTAGGGGGTGTCCGGGTAGCCGGACTATACCTTTAGCCAGACTCCTGGACTATGAAGATACACGATTGAAGACTTTGTCCCGTGTCCGGATGGGACTTTCCTTGGCGTGGAAGGCAAGCTTGGTGATGCGGATATTCAGATCTCCTACCATTGTAACCGACTTTGTGTAACCCTAACCCTCTCTGGTGCCTATATAAACCGGAGGGTTTTAGTCCGTAGGACAAGTCCAACATACAACAATCATACCATAGGCTAGCTTCTAGGGTTTAGCCTCCTCGATCTCATGGTAGATCTACTCTTGTACTACCCATATCATCAATATTAATCAAGCAGGACGTAGGGTTTTACCTCCATCAAGAGGGCCCGAACCTGGGTAAAACATTGTGTCCCTTGTCTCCTGTTACCATCCGCCTAGACACACAGTTCGGGACCCCCTACCTGAGATCCGCCGGTTTTGACACCGACAGCGGGTGAAGCTAGAATATTCGAGATTGAAGAAGAAGCACGGCATTCGTTGGATGGACATCCAACGGCCACTGCTTCTAGAACCGTGTGTTGACTATAAGTTGACAAAGCCTTGCATACGCGTCAACTCTGTTTTTTTGGGGACGCGTCAACTTAGTAAGGCCAGAAGTGTGTGGCAGATAACTTATAGCCCATTTGAGATTTGTAAGAATGTGCAGACCATTTTTGAATTCTAATGGAATTTACTACAGCCCATTTACAGTTTGTTAAAAGTACAGCCCATTTCAACCAACTGTTCAAACCAGAATTCAATAAAATTTCCCACATTTTGATGGGATCCGAAATATTTTTGTCCCAAAATTTCTAG